>NW_028320595.1:687500-906473 GCF_062004578.1 Staurois parvus
CCCCTGCACTCTATATTCTGTGTTGTGTGTTTTATAATCCTGACCCCTGCACTCTATATTCTGTGTTGTGTGTTTTATAATCCTGACCCCTGCACTCTATATTCTGTGTTGTATGTTTTATAATCCTGACCCCTGCACTCTATATTCTGTGTTGTATGTTTTATAATCCTGACCCCTGCACTCTATATTCTGTGTTGTATGTTTTATAATCCTGACCCCTGCACTCTATATTCTGTGTTGTATGTTTTATAATCCTGACCCCTGCACTCTATATTCTGTGTTGTGTGTTTTATAATCCTGACCCCTGCACTCTATATTCTGTGTTGTGTGTTTTATAATCCTGACCCCTGCACTCTATATTCTGTGTTGTATGTTTTATAATCCTGACCCCTGCACTCTATATTCTGTGTTGTATGTTTTATAATCCTGACCCCTGCACTCTATATTCTGTGTTGTGTGTTTTATAATCCTGACCCCTGCACTCTATATTCTGTGTTGTATGTTTTATAATCCTGACCCCTGCACTCTATATTCTGTGTTGTATGTTTTATAATCCTGACCCCTGCACTCTATATTCTGTGTTGTATGTTTTATAATCCTGACCCCAGCACTCTATATTCTGTGTTGCATCTTTTATAATCCTGACCCCTGCACTCTATATTCTGTGTTGTATGTTTTATAATCCTGACCCCTGCACTCTATATTCTGTGTTGTGTGTTTTATAATCCTGACCCCTGCACTCTATATTCTGTGTTGTGTGTTTTATAATCCTGACCCCTGCACTCTATATTCTGTGTTGTGTGTTTTATAATCCTGACCCCTGCACTCTATATTCTGTGTTGTATGTTTTATAATCCTGACCCCTGCACTCTATATTCTGTGTTGTGTGTTTTATAATCCTGACCCCTGCACTCTATATTCTGTGTTGTGTGTTTTATAATCCTGACCCCTGCACTCTATATTCTGTGTTGTGTGTTTTATAATCCTGACCCCTGCACTCTATATTCTGTGTTGTATGTTTTATAATCCTGACCCCTGCACTCTATATTCTGTGTTGTGTGTTTTATAATCCTGACCCCTGCACTCTATATTCTGTGTTGTATGTTTTATAATCCTGACCCCTGCACTCTTTATTCTGTGTTGTAGGTTTTATAATCCTGACGACTGCACTCTATATTCTGTGTTGTATGTTTTATAATTCAGACCCCAGCACTCTATATTCTGTGTTGTACGTTATATACTCCTGACCCCAGCACTCTATATGCTATGTTTTACATTATATCATTATGAACCCTGCATTCCATATATATGCTATGTTGTATGTTATATAATCACGAGACCTGCATTCTATATGCTATGTATGTATAGGTAAAGTAGATCCAGGGAATATCCGATTGCCTCTCGGGGGATCAGGAAGGAATTTTTCCCCTGCAGGAGTAGATTGGATTGTGCTTTGCTGGGTTTTTTTTCCTTCCTCTGGATCAACTGTGGGTGCAGGATTTAGGATTATAACTTTTTTTTTTTTTTAATGGTTGAACTGGATGGACTTTTGTCTTTTTTCAGCCAGACTAACTATGTAACAATGTTGTATATTATATAATCACGAGAGCTGCATTCTATATGTTAAGTTGTACAATATATTATCTTCACCCCTGCACTCTATACACTATGTTATACATTATGTAATCCTGACCCATGCACCCTATATGCTGTGTTTTACTATATACTATGTACTCTATATTCTGCTATGTACATTTTATAATCCTGACTCCTGCACTCTATATACTATGTTGTACATTATATAATCCTGACCCCTGCATGCTATATGCTATGTTGTACGGTATATAATCCTGGCCCCTGAACTCTATTCGCTGTGTTCTACATTATATAATCCTGACCCCACCATGCTATATACTATGTTGTAGATTATATAATCCTGACCCCTGTACTCTATATGCTGTGTTGTAGGTTACAGTGAAGGAAATGCGTATTTGCTCCCCGGCTGATGTTGAATGTTCGCCCCTCACAAAGAAATGATCGGTCTAACAATGGAATGTTCGGTGTAACACTGAGAGACAGAATACGACAACAAATTCAGCAGAAATGCGTCTAACAAATGATGACTGATCTGCATGTTCATGAGGGAAATAAGGATTTGATCCCCTATCATTCAGCAGGATTTCTGGCTACCAGGTGTCTTTCATACAGGTAACAAGCTGAGATTAGAAGCAGTCTCTTAAAGGGAGTGCTGCTAATCTCATTGTGTTACCTGTATAAAAGACACCTGTCCACAGGAGCAATCAAACCATCAGATTCCAAACTCTCCACCATGGCAAAGACCAAAGAGCTGTCCAAGGATGTCAGGGACAAGATTGTAGACCTACACAAGGCTGGACTGGGCTACCAAACTATGGCCAAGCAGCTTGGTGAGAAGGTGACAACAGTTGGTGCAATCATTCACAAATGGAAGAAACACAAAACAAGTGTCAGTCTCCCTAGGTCTGGTGCACCATGCAAGATCTCACCTCGTGGAGTGTCAATGATCATGAGAACAGTGAGGAATCATCCCAGAACTACACGTGAGGATCTTGTCAATGATCTCCAGACAGCTGGGACCACAGTCACCAAGAAAACAATTGGCAACACACTTCGCCGACAAGGACTGAAATCCTGCAGTGCCCGCAAGGTCCCTCTGCTCAGGAAACCACATGTCCAGGCCCGTCTGAAGTCTGCCACTGAACATCTGAATGATGCAGAGGAGGACTGGTGGGAAGTGTTGTGGTCAGATGAGACCAAAATCCAGCTCTTTGGCATCAACTCAACTCGCCGTGTTTGGAGGAGGAGGAATGCTGCCTATGACCCCAAGAACACCATCCCAACTGTGAAACATGGTGGTGGAAACATTCTGCTTTGGGGTGTTTTTCTGCTAACGGGACAGGACAACTGCACTGCATCAAAGGGATGGGGCAATGTACCATCAAATCTTGGGTGAGAACCCAGAGGCATTGAAAATGGGTGGTGGATGGGTGTTCCAGCATGACAATGACCTAAAACACACGGCCAAGGCAACAAAGGAGCGGCTCAAGAAGAAGCACATTAAGGTCCTGGAGTGGCCTAGCCAGTCTCCAGACCTTCATCCAATTGAAAATCTGTGGAGGAGCTGAAAGTTCGAGTTGCCAAACGTCAGCCACCAAACCTTAAAGACTTGGAGAGGATCTGCTAAGAGGAGTGGGCCAAAATCCCTCCTCAGATGTGTGCGAACCTGGGGGCCAACTACAGAAAACGTCTGACCTCTGTGATTGCAAACAAGGGATTTGCCACCAAGTACTAAGTCATGTTTTGTGAAGGGGATCAAATCCTTCTTTCCCTCATGAACATGCAGATCAGTCATCATTTGTTAGACGCATTTCTGCTGAATTTGTTGTTGCTATTCTGTCTCTCAGAGTTACACCGAACATTCGATTTTTAGACCGATCATTTCTGTGTGAGGGGCGAACATTCAACATCAGCCGGGGAGCAAATACGCATTTCCTTCACTGTATATAATCTCGATTGCTGCCCTCTATACACTATGCTGTCTGTTACATACTATAGCTGCATTATCGGTCATTATGGGGTTGGAATCCTCCATGTATACTATCTACATTTTCTTCCTATTTGCCTTTAAAACCCCCATTAAATACAAAAAAAGAATACTCCCCTCCCCCACTCTGTAACCTCGATGACGTCTCAGTCCCTGACATTTTATATACTTTGTATCATCATCATAATAATAATGATATTGTTCTTCCACTTCTCCTGTAATATAAACAATATGAGGGGATCTCCGGGGACTCCATGACTTCTGTGTGAATAGAAGATTGGAAGGGGGGAGGGGAGGCTTCTGGTAATGGTAGGAAGTTTGGAGGGCGTTGGGCAATCTGTACCCAGGCCATCAGGAAACACCTGCTGAGCCAAACACGCCGGGGGTGACAACATCAGGTGCTGCCACCAAAGCACAAACAACAGGTGACATTAGTCACTGGGCTGGTATTGTCACAAAAAACAGCTAAAATAATCCCAAAACACGCAACATGTCAGGTGATTTACTGAGCGCCCTTTATGTCTGACAAGAGCACATCCGTGTCTCACCCAATGGAGCCCTAAAAGACCAGAACTGCCGGCCATTCCATGTCTGCTAACCTAGGATGAGCGATTTCTGCACTTGTACCAAAAATATAATAAATACAATGTATAACCTAAAGAGTCACTCCACCCAGAACTGATATCAGCATTTCTGCACTGAGTTTTCAGATCTGCATACCTGTTGTGCCCATTATGGCGACCAAAAACAAAACAGGGCACACTGTTATTTTTTTATATTATTATTTATGTTTTTTTTACATACTGTCACCCTAGCAGTACAGTGTCACCATGTTGACACTGTACTACTTGTGGTGGGTGATGAAGATTTTTTTTTTTATTTTACACTGATTGTTTTTACACACATAAAGGCTGTAAAAGCAATAATTTCTCCTTTTCTCTGGCTGCATTCTTGCAGCCCATTGAGAACTACTGTGTGAGCTGTGATTGGTCACAGCGTGTCACGTGGTACAAGGCTGTGGTGAATAGCCCTGTACCATGTGATCTCTGTGATCATTCACAGATTTCACACGTAGTAAGCAATGATGTCAGAAGTGACATCTTGCTTACTACTCTGCATGTGATCACTGATTGGCCAATCAGTGATCACATGATCGAGACCTCACACAGGTCCCGTACGATGATCGGAGGACACAGCAGGCACCAGATTACGGTGCTGCGCGCTCCCAGGGAGCGCACACAAGCAGGGGGCGGGGAGTCAGTTTATAAACAGCCACCCTACCCTGCACTGCCACCGTCTGGCCGTTTATATACAACAGCCAGATGGGAGGTAGTTAAAGACGATCCGTAAAGTTTGTGTGTGCTACGAGTAGATTGTGTTTCACCGCGTTCCTTTAGGCCACACATATTGTTCTGAGCAACTTGGCCACACCCACTCTTTGCCGCGGCACGCTTCACATGGCGCATGCTTCATCCTTCCCACATTTCAGGTGCCGAGGTTAGGATCACGCTTGTGGAAACCAGCCCACTTCAACACTAATGCAGGCCATAGACAGTTCGTTTATCGGCCGAATTTTCAGCCGAAAAACGAAAAATCAGCGGTTCTGTTGTCACCAAAGCTTACAAAAATTGGCCATTTTTTGTACATTTTCCAGCATGACCAATAAAAGAAATGAAGAGGAACTGTGAAAATTGCCACACTAACGGTGCGAATATCGGCCGAATATTCTTTCGGACTAAAATATTTTTTTTTTACACATTATGATCGCTGTATTTCATTGATATTTTCAATCATTGTTACTGAATGAAACTGATTCATTCAGTCTTTTGTTGTGATTAGCTGATCACATGATACAGATGGGCTGTTAATGGCTCTGTCTGTACCATGTGACTGCTTTGACCAGTCACAGCTAAGAACACAATGGTATACAATGAATGGCATGACAGGAAGCCATCCATTGTATACAATTGACATGTGATTTGCTGTGATTGGTCACAGCGGTCACATGACACTGGCAACGGGTCAGTGCAGTGATATGCAATCTGCTGTGTCCCGTGAACATAGCCGGTGACAGATCGCGCGGCATGGCCCAGAGGCTGCGGGCACGGCTGCTTTTGACAGGACGTCATATGACACCCAGTCACAACGACAAGCGTCCCGCCCGGCCGTCAATCTGCTATAGGCCGGGCGGGAAGGTGTTAGGTCAATGTCAAGGAACATGGCTTTATTAGGTCAAAGTCAAGGAACATGGCTTTATTAGGTCAAGATCAGGCAACATAATCATGTTAGGTCAGTATCAGGCCACATAGTCATATTAAGTCAATGTCAGGACACATGGCCAACGTCAGGCCACAAGGTCATATTAGGTCAACGTCAGGCCATATTAGGTCAATGTCAGGCCACATGGCCATATTAGGTCAATGTCAGGCCACAAGGTCATATTAGGTCAATGTCAGGCCATATTAGGTCAATGTCAGGCCACAAGGTCATATTAGGTCAACGTCAGGCCATATTAGGTCAATGTCAGGCCACATGGCTTTATTAGGTCAAGATCAGGCAACATGATCATGTTAGGTCAGTATCAGGCCACATGGTCATATTGGGTCAATGTCAAGCCCTCATGGTAATATTAGGTCAATGGCAGGGCACATTGGCACATTAGCTCAATATCATGCTACATGGTCTTATTAGGTCAATGTCAGGGCACATGGCCTTATTATATCAATATCAGGCTACATGGTCATATTAGATCAATGTCAAGGTACATGGCCATATTAGGTCAATGTCAAGGGCCATGGCCATATTAAGTCAATGTTAGGCCACGTAGTCATATTAGGTCAATGTCAGGCCACATAGTCATATTGGGTCAATGTCAGGACATATGGTCATGTTAGGTCAACATCAAGCCACACAGTCTGATTGGGTCAATGTCAGGTCACATGGTCATATTAGGTCAATGTCAAGGCACATGGCCATATAAGGTCAATGTCAAGGAGCATGGCCATATTTGGTCAATGTCAGGCTACATAGTCATATTAGGTCAATGTCAGGCCACATGGTCATATTAGGTTAACATCAGGCCACATGGCCATATTAAGTCAACGTCAGGCCACATAGTCACATTAAGTCAACTTCAGGCTACAAAGTCATATTAGGTCAACTTCAGGCCACATGGTCATATTGGGTCAATGTCAGACCACATGGTCATATTGGGTCAATGTCAGACCACATGGCCATATAAGGTCAATGTCAGGTCACATGGTCATATTGGGTCAATGTCAGACCACATGGTCATATTGGGTCAATGTCAGACCACATGGTCATATTAGGTCAATGTCAGGTCACATGGCCATATAAGGTCAATGTCAGGCCGCATGGCCATATAAGGTCAATGTCAGGCCACATGGCCATAATAAGTCAATGTCAGGCCGCATGGTCATATTAGGTCAATGTCAAGTCACATGAGCACAATAGGTTAATGCCAGACCACAGGGTCAATGTAAGACCAAATATCTCTCTATGCAAATCTTGTCCTGGCATTGCCCCTGTCACATCTCTCTACAGTGTGAAACCAAGTTTGTCCTGGTGTTACCTCTCGCTATAGTGTGATACCAGCCTTGTTCCGGCATTGCTCCTGTCATAAATTTGTCTATAGTGTGATTCCAACCCTCTCCCTGTCCTGGCATTGCCCCATCGTACATCTCTATATAGTGTGGTACCAAGTTTGTCCTGGCATTGCCCCTGTCACATATCTCTCTACAGTACAATATCATCCTTGTCCTTGCATTGCCCCTGTCACACATCTCTCAAGAGTGTGATGCCATCCAGGCAACTTGATACCAAGTTTGTCTTGGCATTGCCCCGCCCAGACATCTCTCTTTATTGCAATACCATCCTTGTCCTGGCATTGCCCCACCACACATCTCTCTTTATTGCAATACCATCCTTGTCCTGGCATTGCCTCTGTCACACATCTCTCTTCAGTGTGATACCAACCTTGTCATCACATTGCCCCTGTCACATATCTCTCTATAGTGTGATACCAAGTTTGTCCTGGCATTGCCCCTGTCACATATCTCTCTATAGTGTGCTACCAACCTTGTCCTAGCATCGCCCCCTTCATACATCTCTCAAGAGTGTGATGCCATCCAGGCAACTAGCATTTGCGAAGGGAGGTCAGTAGTGGTGGCCTCCATATCTCTCTAAAGGTTTTCCTTTAAAAGGGTTCCCTGCATTCCTGGCGTACAGCTATTTTTATGGAACCCTTTGCTGACTGCGAAGCCAGCAGTGTCATCACAAGTATGAGTATGGCCAAGTCACCTGCCATCTCACAATTCCAGAGCCAGAAAACTGCCACTCGGTGAGTTACATGACATGGCCAGGAAGTATATACGAGGGGAATTTGTGTGTTACAGCAATCTCTGCTGACCTTCACTCCTTCACTCCCGGAAATATTTTATCATATCTCTCCACAGGGAACTCTGATCCTGGTCACCATGACATAACACATTTACAATGCGGCTGGAGATAAACGTCGAATGACTCCCAGTAAACAGAGTACACCTGTTTAACAAACACAAGGACTCCTGAGGACCATTTCAGGTGCTCTACCTGCATCTTTGAAGAGGCTTCCGCTTTCCAGAAGATGAATAGTAACAATGGAAAAACTCATGTCCGATGTGGCTACAATGGGTCTAAATTGCACCATGGGGCTGACACAAGGGTGTGACATGGTCCTGACATGGACCTGAGTGCTCTGACAGCTCCACAAGAAACCTGGAAGATTGGAAAGGTCTCAAACTGGTCCTCAGAGAGGACTGTACCGCGCTCCTCAACAGAAAGCCACAAAAACGGTCCTGTTGGTGAGACCTGAGGATGGGTTTGAGGGTTCCTGTTCCATATCTGCTTTCTCACCAAAAGTCCTCAGTTTGATGATACATGAATTCTGATTGCTGGTTGGTGTTGGCACATACATAAAGGTGTGTCCCAGCACCAAGAACTGGAGAGACTAGTCTATCTACAAGTACCCCCTAACACTGATCCTCCCCCTGCCTAAATATTTAAGACCTAACTTCCCACAAAAGTTAGCACCTTACCCCCCAACTCTAGCACCTATCTTGTAGTTGTCCATACACCAGTAGAATTTTGATGAATATTCTTTCAGAATTTATGAAAAATTGCCACAATTGAATCATCTAATTTCAGCTGAAGGCCCTCAAAATTCCATCCAATCCTCCTATTTGAATAGGATCCCAGATGTATTCATCAGATTTCTTTTGTTCATAGAACATGCACATTACAAAAAGTAGCGTTTTTCCAAATAAAAACCACATTCACAGTTGGAATTGCGTTCACTTAAGAAAAATTTCCATTCTTCAAATTTTCTTGTCACTATTATTGAAAATCCACCACACATTCCAAAAATGAGACTTTTCGAATGAAATTTTAGTGATGTATGACCATCTTAGCTCCTATACTCTGTCCCCCATCCCCCTCTCCCCATCATGTGGAATAACAATAGCCATAGCAGCCCATGGCTGCAATGGGGCCAGGCATAGGAAGGGGGCCCTATTAGAGAGGACGATCAAGAAAACTAAACCGTGAAGTCTCCAGCATAGCAGGGTGAAATCAGACCTCAGGATCTTCCTCATTTTATTCAATGTCATTCTAAGATCGTTTGTTAGGTTTTTAGAGTGAGATCAAAGCAACGTTCTTTTTTGACTGCAGTGATGATAAAATTCATAGTGGCAGGATAGAAAAGTTTTTTCAATGAAAATAATTTATGCCAGTCAGGGGCGTCCCTAGCAGGGGCGGACTGACAACTCATGGAGCCCCCGGGCAATAGGGGATCATAAGGCCCCTGTGCCCTCTCCCACACCCAAAAAAGCCTATGAAAAAGCCAATGTAAGGTACCAGGGGCATCTCATGGGGCCCCCTACTGACCCCGGGCCCTTGGGCAGTGCCCGAGTGCTCGAATGGTCAGTCCGCCCCTGGTCCCTAGGCAGGTGCAGAGGTGCGCGCCGCACCGGGTGACACCTTTTGCATGGGATGACACCAGACCCGGACTAACCGAGGGCCTGGGGTCACTACACGGCCCCATGAGAGGCTCAGTCCGTCCCTGTATGTGCCGCTGCTGAAATAAGCAAACTTTGAGGGGACAGACAGTGAGGCAGGAACTTCGGACACCTCTCCTCCTCGGAGTTTCAGCAGAGGGGCGGGTCCACATCCCTGCCACAGGTGCTGAAGTCGGAGAGCTGGAGGGGTGGGCAGAGTATGCAGCAGGTCAGTGTGAAATCCCCGACCCTGGTGACAGCACTGCAGCTTCATGTAGTAGGTAGGGGGGAGAGAGAGAGGGGAGAGGGGGGGGAGAGGGGGAGAGGGGGGGAGGAGAGAGAGGGGAGAGAGAGGGGGAGAGGGGGGAGAGAGAGAGGGGGGGAGAGGGGAGAGAGAGGGGGAGAGAGTGGGGAGAGAGGGGGGAGAGAGGGGGGGGAGATGGGGGGAGAGAGGGGGAGAGAGAGGGGAGAGAGAGGGGGAGAGAGGGGAGAGAGGGGGGAGAGAGGAGAGAGAGGGGGGAGAGAGGGGGGAGAGAGAGGGGAGGGGGGGAGATGGGGGAGAGAGGGGGGAGAGAGAGGGGAGGAGAGGGGGGGGGAGGAGGGGGAGAGAGAGGGGAGAGAGAGAGGGGAGAGAGGGGGGAGAGAGCGGGGGAAAGAGGGCAGAGAGAGAGAGAGGGGGTGTCACCAAATGTTCCAACACCGGGTGACACCAACCCTAGGGACGCCCCTGATGCCAGTGTGTTTTTTTGTTCAGTAAAGTCCATTCATTCCAAAATCAAATGCCATTTGTAATGTCATTGAATGTGAATCAAAGAATTTTTGTCCATATTTTCATACGATTGTTCATTCACAAATCTACTAGTGTATGGGCAGCTTTGGTCACAGATCCTTCTCTGTGCAGAAAGAAGCGTCTGCTCAGCTGTCTAAGCAGTGTAGATTTATTGCCCTCTGGACTCGTACTACACACCAAAATTAACCTGGTATGACTGATGCAATGAAGAAACTTGACTTTAACTCCTTAGTGATGAAGGGTAAAGCCAGGGGCGGACTGACAACTCATGGGGCCCCTGGGCAATAGGGGATCATGGGGCCCCTGTGTCCTTGCCCAAACTCAAAAAAGCCTATGAAAAAGATGCCAGGGGCATCTCATGGGGCCCCCTACTGACCCCGGGACCTTGGGCAGTGCCCGAGTTTCCAAATGGTCAGTCTGCCCCTGGGTAAAGCAAATGTTAATGCCTGAACACAATTTTGCAACTTTGACTTGTGCTGGTAAAACTGTCGATATCATCACAATTACTTTGTGCTTCCAGGTGGATTATAGTTTTTTTTTTTTCAGGACAAATTGGGATTCCTTTTGGCGGTGAATGGTAACATATCTCCTGATTTATTTATTTTTATTATTATTATCATCATCAAAGGAAAACTAGCCAAAAATAGTAAAAAAAAAATGAACGTAATGTAATGTAATTTCTTGCTACTATCATAAGTTGCAACCAAAGAACAACCCAAAATAAATTCTTCTTCTCCTTACAAGGACCCCCAGCAAGCAATCCCATGCCAGAAATAGTCTACATTCAGCTCTGGAAGAAACAACTCCATCCTTTTGTGTTTTTGTGGCCTCCTATCTTAAAGCGGAGCTCCACCCAAAAGGGGAAGTTCCACCTTAGGGACCCGTCCCGTGGTCCTCGATTCCGATTCTGACAGGTACCCGCTCCCAATTCTATCCGACTGTAGGCATTTGGAAGCGCAAGTTCTCCCGCCTCCCACTGCAACACTGAAACACTGAAACATGACTGGTCCCAGAAGACTGCAGGACCCTTCACAATGCGCAGCACTGCTCACACATACACAGTTGGCACCCGGCTGTGAATCCTCAAGCTGTCACAGCTGGATGCCCACACTTAATATGGCAGCACCGGGAAGAGAGGATGGCCGGTGAACCCGGCTGTGGTGAGCACACTGCTGGATGAACAGGTGTCTGTTTTTAATTTTTTTTTCACTGGAGGCTGGAACTCCGCTTTAACCTCTTGCTGACCACATAACTCACATGGGCCACACATATATGTCCATGGCGGCTGAGGTTCTTGTGCTGAGACTGTCCTCAATGCCTTACAGTTTGTTTGTATTTCAGAGCAGGGGTCTGTATCCATTGGGAGAAGGACAGTCCAGGAGATGGAAGGAGCGTACCTGAGGATAGAGAGGCAACTGCAGAATGTGGCAGAGACTGCATGGAGACACTGAAGTCATGGAGACACACAAGACACACCAAGGACAGAACACTGGAAGCCAAGGGGCCACTGGAAGCTTAAGGAGCACAGAATTCACTGGCGCTCAGGGTGTACTGGAGTCACAAGGGTCACTGATGCTAAAGGTGCCCTGGAGTCACAGGGATCCCTGGAAGCTTCCTGTGATTCCAGTGCACCCTGAGCATCCAGTGGCCCCTGTATCTCCAGTGCACCCTGAGCATCCAGTGGCCCCTGTATCTCCAGTGCACCCTGAGCGTCCAGTGGCCCTTTGACTCCAGTGCACTCTGAGCTTCCTGTGACTCCAGTGCACCCTGAGCACCCAGGGGTCACTGGAAGCTCAGGGTGCACTGGAGTCACTGGAAGTTTAGGGTACACTTGAGTCACTGACTACTCAGGGTACACTGGAGTCACAGGGGTCACTGGAAGCTCAGAGTGCACTGGAGTAACAGGAGTCACTGAATGCTCAGGGTGCACTGGAGTAACAGGAGTCACTGAATGCTCAGGGTGCACTGGAGTAACAGGGGTCACTGGAAGTTTAGGGTGCACTGGAGTGACAGGAGTCACTGGAAGCTCAGGGTGCACTGGAGTAACAGGAGTCACTGGATGTTTATGGTACACTTGAGTCACTGACTACTCAGGGTGCACTGGAGACACAGGAGTCACAGGAAGCTCAGGGTGCACTGGAGTCACAGAAGTTAGTGGAAGCTCAGGGTGCACTGGAGTCACAGAAGTCACTGGGCACTGGAGTCATGGGTCACTGGGCACTGGAATTACAGGGATCACTGGGCACTGGAGTCACAGGGGTTACTGGGTGCTCAGGGTGCACTGGAGTCACAGGAAGCTCAGGGCGCACTGGAATCTCAGGGGTCACTGAAAGCTCGGGGTAAACTGGAGTCACAGAAAGATCAGGGTGCAGTGGAGTCACAGAAAGATCAGGGTGCAGTGGAGTCACAGGAAGATCAGGGTGCAGTGGAGTCACAGGAAGATCGGAGTGCACTGGAGTCACGGGAAGGTCGGGGTGCACTGGAGTCACAGGAAGATCGGGGTGCACTGGAGTCACAGGAAGATCGGGGTGCACTGGAGTCACAGGAAGGTCGGGGTGCACTGGAGTCACAGGGAGATTGGGGTGCACTGGAGTCACAGGAAGGTCGGGGTGCACTGGAGTCACAGGAAGATCGGGGTGCACTGGAATCACAGGAAGATCGGGGTGCACTGGAATCACAGGAAGGTCGGGGTGCACTGGAGTCACAGGAAGGTCGGGGTGCACTGGAGTCACAGGAAGGTCGGGGTTCACTGGAATCACAGGAGGGTCGGGGTGCACTGGAGTCACAGGGGTCACTGAGTGCTCTGTTACTATTCACATGTACCTGTCATTCCAGCTGCATAAATCTGCTGATTCTTGCCACTGAAGTCCAGTGTATACAGCCTTACTGATAGTATATGGGGGGTTATCAGAAATCAGACCGAGCCCCCCCCCCAATCATTCTGATCTAACAGGAAATAAGTTGGGGGGGGTGATTGAAAGGTTACAAAGAAAAAAAGATGTAATTTCAGTTTGCTATTTTTGTAAAATTTACTTCCAAAGCTCTATCGGATTTATTTATTGATATAGTGCCGGTAATTTACACAGCACAGGACACATACTGTACGTTCACATCAGTCCTGCACCCAAGGAGCTTACAATCTAAGGTCCCAAACGGGCGGACTGACCATTTGGAAACTCAGGCACTGCCCGAGGGCCCGGGGTCAGTAGGGGGCCCCATGAGATGCCCCTGGTACCTTTCATAGGCTTTTTTGAGTTTGGGCAAGGACACAGGGGCCCCATGATCCCCTATTGCCCGGGGGCCCCATGAGTTGTCAGTCCGCCCCTGATCCCAAACACATACTGGGGCCAATTAACTTACCAGCATGTCTTTGGAAAGTGGGAGGAAACCCACACAAGCACAGGGAGAACATTCAGACTCCATGCAAATAGTGACCTGACAGGGATTTGAACCAGGGACTCCAGTGACTTGCCGCACAATACGCAGATTACTGTATTCTGTATACAGATTGCAGCTCCATCACTCCAGTCTCCACCCAATACAGAGCACTCCACTCATTTAATGAGCAGAAAATAGATCTTCATTGGGAGGAACAGCCAATCACAGTCACTGCAAGAGGCAGACATGGCCAGATAATGATTGGAGAAAGCTTCATCCAATTGGTGGAATGGTGGGAACCCCTCATTATGAGCACAACGGGTGTACAGACCCGGGAACTCAGCACAGGGATAGTGGGAACCCCTCATAATGGGTACAGCAAGGATTGGTAGGATGTGACACCCCCAAACGCAACATTTGCTCTAAGGGCTGGTTCACACCGATGCGTTTTTTGGTGCGTTTTGCAGAATCGCACTACAGGCCATTCAGCATGGTTTCCTATGGGACACGTTCACATCTCGGCTTTTTTTGGGTGACTTCAACGGAGACTCTGCTGAAATGCATGAAGGCTTTTTTGCCGTGTTTTGCGTTTTTATTCTGCAGAGCAACAAAAAAAAAGCAAACCGCACAAAAAAGCAGCAAAAACGTGCGTAAAAGTGCAAAGCGAAATGCAAAAACCATTGCAAAACTGAGGTCACAAGCAAACTGCATTGGTGTGTACCAGGCCTTGTAAGGTGTTGTCCTTCCCGGTGACCCCACCCTGCTCCGTCTGTCCTTCCTGGTGACCCCCACCCTGCCCCGCCTGCCCTTCTCAGTGACCCTACCCTGCCCCGTCTGCCCTTTCTGGTGACCCCCACCCTGCCCCGTCTGCCCTTCCAGGTGACCCCACCCTGCCCCGTCTGCCCTTCCCGGTGATGGTATCCTGCCCCGTCTGCCCTTCCCAATGACCCCACCCTGCCCCGTCTGCCCTTCCCGGTGACCCCACCCTGCCCCGTCTGCCCTTCCCAGTAATGGCACCCTGCCCTGTCTGCCCTTCCCGGTGACCCCACCCTGCCCCATCTGCCCTTCCCGGTGACCCCCACCCTGCCCCGTCTGCCCTTCCCAGTGACCCCACCCTGCCCCGTCTGCCCTTCCCAGTGACCCCACCCTGTCCCATCTGCCCTTCCCGGTGACCCCACCCTGCCCCATCTGCCCTTCCCGGTGACCCCACCTGCCCCGTCTGCCCTTCCCGGTGACCCCACCTGCCCCGTCTGCCCTTCCCGGTGACTCCCACCCTGCCCCATCTGCCCTTCCCGGTGATGGCACCCTGCCCCATCTGCCCTTCCCGGTGACCCCACCTGCCCCGTCTGCCCTTCCCGGTGACCCCACCCTGCCCCGTCTGCCCTTCCCGGTCACCCTGCCCCGTCTGCCCTTCCCGGTGACCCCACCCTGCCCCGTTTGCCCTTCCCGGTGACCCCACCTGCCTTGTCTGCCCTTCCTGGTGATCCCACCTGCCCCATCTGCCCTTCCCGGTGACCCCACCCTGCCCCGTCTGCCCTTCTTGGTGACCCCCACCCTGCCCCATCTGTCCTTCCCGGTGATGGCACCCTGCCCCGTCTGCCCTTCCCAGTGACCCCACCTGCCCCGTCTGCCCTTCCCGGTGACCCTACCCTGCCCTTCCCGGTCACCCTGCCCCGTCTGCCCTTCCCGGTGACCCCACCCTGCCCCGTTTGCCCTTTCCGGTGACCCCATCCTGCCCCGTCTGCCGTTCCCGGTGACCCCACCCTGCCCCATCTGTCCTTCCAGGTGTCCTCCTCGCCATGCAGACACAGGTGAGCTCCAATTGTTCTCATCCTCCCTGGGGATGGGTGTGGGACAACGATGGTGAGCAGGTGGCGGTCCCAGGCGACTACGTTTCCTACGTGTCTGCTCTCAGGTCTGCGGGGTGACGTTTATTACAGGTTGCTGGGACTTCATACAACAAATACAGACATGTGACCTTGTGGAGACGCTGATTTCAAACGCTGCGAGAATCACACGGTGCTGCGACTGATAGCAGCACCACACATGACCTTGGGAGGAGCTCCCTCTGCTGGTCAGGGCTGCACTCTGCACACACTATTTATACTGATTTATTTATTTCAGGTATTTAAAGTGGAAATAAACCAACTTTTGTATCTTTTACCTTCAGCTAAGCATATAATAAAGCTTTCATGTAGGTAAAATGAATATCGTGCACTGTTTAGGAGATATTCGCTGGGGTTTTATTTACATCCGGCACATGCGCGCTGGGAACTCAGCACAGGGATGGTGGGAACCCCTCATAATGGGAACAGCGGGTGTGCAGACTCGGGAACTCAGCAGAGGGATGGTGGGAACCTCTCATTATGGGCACAGCGGGTGTACAGACCCAGGAACTCAGCACAGGGATGGTGGGAACCCCTCATAATGGGCACAGCGGGTGTGCAGACTCGGGGACTCAGCACAGGGATGGTGGGAACCCCTCATAATGGGCACAGCGGGTGTGCAGACTCGGGGACTCAGCACAGGGATGGTGGGAACCTCTCATTATGGGCACAGCAGGTGTGCAGACCTGGGAACATGCGCTGTGAAGGAACCTGTGCTGTTTCCCAAGACTCCTGTGCACATGCGCGGGAGTGACGTCATCGCGTCTCGCCCAGGCGGCTGGAGCTCACGAACCAGAAGGGAAGACGGGTGAAGATAGAAGCCCTGGCAGCGGTGTGCACAATGCGATCCCTACTAGCACATTATGACATTACCTTGCAGGGGATTTTTTACTTTTTTTTTGCTCTGTGGCTTAAGCAGGCCATAGACGGGTCGAACATCGGCTGATTTTTCGAAAATTTAAAAAAAAAAAAAACGAAAAATCGGTCGTTCGTTCGGCCGACGTTACCACCAACGGTAAAAAAAATCAGCCGACTAAATCACAAAGCTAACCCCATAACTTCTGTCCCTTGCAGGTCACAGCTCATGCTCTGACTTTTTATCGATAAAATGATCGGCCGATTTGTCCATCATTGCCGGGAAAATCGGCCGATCGTCAAAATCGGCCTCAAATTTTCCAACATGACCGATAAAAAAAAATGTGCAAAAAACCCGAAAAACAGCCGACCAATTACCCACTAACAGTGAGAAAATCAGCCGATTTTCGACCCGTGTATGGCCAACATTACTAACGCTTTAGAGAGCACCAACAATGTACACAGCGCCTTACATACTGTACATTCACAACAGTCCCTGACCTCCGGAGCAGGGGCGGACTGACCATTTGGAAACTCGGGCACTGCCCGAGGGCCCGGGGTCAGTAGGGGGCCCCATCAGATGCCCCTGGTACCTTTTTCATAGGCTTTTTTGAGAGTGGGCAAGGACACAGGGGCCCCATGATCCCCTATTGCCCGGGGGTCCCATGAGTTGTCAGTCCGCCCCTGGCAAGGACACAGGGGCCCCATGATTCCCTATTGCCCGAGGGCCCATGAGTTGTCAGTCCGGAGCTTACAATCTAAGGTCCCTATATTACATGCATTCATACACCTACTAGGTCAGTATAGACAGGAAGCCTGAGTACCCCTGGAAAACCCACGCAAGGACAGAGCATGCAAACTCCATGCAGGTAGTGTCTTCAAACAGAGAACCCGCAGTGCTGCAAAGTGGGAGTGCTAAGGTCCAACGTTTGGCTTTTAAAGCCCCATTCACACTATGACGCGCAGGTGTTGCGTTTTTTCGCACATTGTTGCGCCGCACACATAGATCAGCCCCTTCATTTTAATGCGTTGCTGTATTTATGGCGAACGCCGCGAAGAAGCTTACACGCCTTTTTGAGTTACGCACATTAACTGTGCGTTTTGCGATGTTTGGACAGTTGAATGGCGCTGCACATATTTTTGTGCGTTCTATAAATGTAGTTTAAAAGATAAAAAATGTTGCACATGTTCCTGCGCTGTTACAGCGTGAATGCAGCTGGAGAAAATATTGGGGGCGCTGGCCCCTTCGGCGAGAGTCATGCCTCTCCTTGGCTTGAAGGATACATTCCCACTACAGCAGAATGCAACAAACGCAAAATCGCAAGTGTTCCTGGGGGTCTGTATGGGGGAGAAGAGACACTTGGGGTCCTCGTATGGGAGACAGATGACATTTGGGGGTTCTGTATGCAGATCAGGTGACACTTGAGGGCTTTGTATGGGTGAGAGGAGACACATGGGGTCCTTGTATGGGAGACAGGTGACATTTGGGGGTCCTGTATGCAGATCAGGGGACACTTGAGGGCTTTCTATGGGGGAAAGGAGACACTTGGGGTCCTTGTATGGAGATCAGTTGACATTTGAGTGCTTTGTATGGGTGAGAGGGAGGGGACTATTGAGGTCCTTGCACTTGAGAGCACACTATGGGGGACAGGTGACATTTGGGGGTCCTGTATGCAGATCAGGTGGTACTTGAGGGCTTTGTATGGGGGAGAGGAGACACTTGGGGTCCTTACATGGGAGACAGGTGACGTTTGGGGGTCCTGTATGCAGATCAGGTGACACTTGAGGGCTTTGTATGGGGGAGAGGAGACACTTGGGGTCCTTGCATGGGAGACAGGTTACATTTGGGGGTCCTGTATGCAGATCAGGTGACACTTGAGGGCTTTGTATGGGGGAGAGGAGACACTTGGGGTCCTTCCATGGGAGACAGGTTACATTTGAGGGTCCTGTATGCAGATCAGGTGACACTTGAGGGCTTTGTATGGGGGAGAGGAGACACTTGGGGTCCTTGCATGGGAGACAGGTTACATTTGGGGGTCCTGTATGCAGATCAGGTGACACTTGAGGGCTTTGTATGGGGGAGAGGAGACACTTCGGGTCCTTGCATGGGAGACAGGTTACATTTGAGGGTCCTGTATGCAGATCAGGTGACACTTGAGAGCTTTGTATGGGGGAGAGGAGACACTTGGGGTCTTTGCAAAGTAGAAAGGTGACATTTGAGGGTCCTGTATGCAGATCAGGTGACATTTGAGGGCTTTCTGTGGGTGAGAGAAGACACTTGGGGTCCTTGTATTTGAGACAGGTGATGTTTGAGGGTCCTGTATGCAGATCAGGGGACACTTGAGGGCTTTGTATGGGTGAGAGGAGACACTTGGGGTCCTTGCAAGGGAGACAGGTGACATTTGTGGGTCCTGTATGGAGATTAGGTGACACTTGAGGGACCTGCATGGTGGACAGGTGAGACATTTATGGCTTCTCTGGGGGACATGTGAGAATTGTTGGTCCTGTATGGGAGACAGATGACTCTTGGGAGTCCTGTATGGGAAACAGGTGACAATTAGGGATTCTGTGTGTGGGACAGATTATTTTAGGGGGACATGCAAATGGAAAGAGATAATACTTGGAGGTCCTGTGGTCCTGTAAAGGGGAACCAGTGACACCTAAGGGTCCTTTAAGGATAGATGACACTTGGGGGCTCTGTATGGGGGAGAGGAGACACTTGGGGTCCTTGTATGGGAGACAGGTGACATTTGGGGGTCCTGTATGCAGATCAGGTGACACATGAGGGCTTTGTATGGGGGAGAGGAGACACTCGGGGTCCTTGTATGGGAGACAGGTGACATTTGGGGGTCCTGTATGCAGATCAGGTGACACTTGAGGGCTTTGTATGGGGGAGAAGAGACACTTGGGGTCCTTGTATGGGAGAGAGGTGACATTTGGAGGTACTGTATGCAGATCAGGTGACACTTGGGGGCTCTGTATGGGGGAGAGGAGACACTTGGGGTCCTTGCATGGGAGACAGGTGACATTTGGGGTCCTGTATGCAGATCAGGTGACACTTGAGGGACCTGCATGGGGACAGGTGAGACATTTATGGCTTCTCTGGGGGACAGGTGAGAATTGTTGGTCCTGTATGGGGGAGAGATGACACCTGGAGTCCTGTATGAACAAAAGCAGAATGCCTAATATTGAGCATCATAGTGTGAATGAAGATCAAAGCTTCCACATTAAAGTGTCACTAAACCCCCAACAGTACAATCAGTCTGTAGATGCAGTAAAGCATGCTTGTTATACTCACTGTGGAACCTAAGGGGTTCATCCCCCACACTGTGTAAAAATGCTGTTTGATCCTGTCTTTTCTGATCCTCCCCCTCCAGTGCCCCCCTCTTATCTCCTGATAAGACATATCATGTGGAAACACTCTGCACATGCTTAGTTTGGTGTGTATTGCTGGAGGGTTTTTTTTCTTTTCTTGGGAGAGTGCGTGTGATCAGCACAGGGCCAATCAGCACTGTCCAGACAGGGGGTCAGGGGTTCTGCATCCTCATAGAGCAGAATGAAAACTACAAGTATTGACTAGTGCTTGGCTGGACACTGATAGAAGTCACAAGACTGCTATATACTGCTGATGAGAAAAGGTATTTAGTGGTTTATATTTACTAAAATAATTGCATTTCCATGTTCTGTATACTGTGGGAGAGCAGATATAGTAAATGCAGGGTCCGGGGAGAGTGGATATAGTGAATGCAGGGTCCGGGGAGACCGGATATAGTAAATGCAGGGTCCAGGGAGACCGGATATAGTGAATGCAGGGTCCGGGGAGAGCGGATATAGTGAATGCGGGGTCCGGGGAGAGCAGATATAGTGAATGCAGGATCCGGGGAGAGCGGATATAGTGAATGCGGGGTCCAGGGAGACTGGATATAGTGAATGCGGGGTCCGGGGAGAGCAGATATAGTGAATGCAGGGTCCGGGGAGAGCAGATATAGTGAATGCAGGGTCCGGGGAGAGTGGATATAGTGAATGCAGGGTCTGGGGAGAGCGGATATAGTGAATGCAGGGTCCTGGGAGACCAGATATAGTGAGTGCGGGGTCCGGAGAGACCAGATATAGTGAATGCAGGGTCCTGAAAGACCAGATATAGTGAATGCGGGGTCCGGGGAGACCAGATATAGTGAATGCAGGGTCCAGGGAGACCAGATATAGCGAATGTGGGGTCTGGGGAGAGCGGATATAGTGAATGCAGGGTCTGGGGAGACCAGATATAGTGAATGCGGGGTCCGGGGAGAGCGGTTATAGTGAATGCAGGGTCCGGGGAGAGCGGATATAGTGATTGCAGGGTTCGGGGAGAGCGGATATAGTGAATGCAGGGTCCGGGGAGAGCGGATATAGTGAATGCAGGGTCCGGGGAGACCGGATATAGTAAATTCAGGGTCCAGGGAGACCGGATATAGTGAATGCAGGGTCCGGGGAGAGCGGATATAATGAATGCGGGGTCCGGGGAGAGCAGATATAGTGAATGCAGGGTCCGGGGAGAGCGGATATAGTGAATGCGGGGTCCGGGGAGAGCAGATATAGTGAATGCAGGGTCCGGGGAGAGTGGATATAGTGAATGCAGGGTCCGGGGAGACCGGATATAGTAAATGCAGGGTCCAGGGAGAGCGGATATAGTGAATGCAGGGTCCGGGGAGACCAGATATAGTGAATGCAGGATCCGGGGAGAGCGGATATAGTGAATGCGGGGTCCAGGGAGACTGGATATAGTGAATGCGGGGTCCGGGGAGAGCAGATATAGTGAATGCAGGGTCCGGGGAGAGCAGATATAGTGAATGCAGGGTCCGGGGAGAGTGGATATAGTGAATGCAGGGTCTGGGGAGAGCGGATATAGTGAATGCAGGGTCCTGGGAGACCAGATATAGTGAGTGCGGGGTCCGGAGAGACCAGATATAGTGAATGCAGGGTCCTGGAAGACCAGATATAGTGAATGCGGGGTCCGGGGAGACCAGATATAGTGAATGCAGGGTCCAGGGAGACCAGATATAGCGAATGTGGGGTCTGGGGAGAGCGGATATAGTGAATGCAGGGTCTGGCGAGACCAGATATAGTGAATGCGGGGTCCGGGGAGAGCGGATATAGTGAATGCGGGGTCCGGGGAGAGCGGATATAGTGAATGCAGGGTCTGGGGAGACCAGATATAGTGAATGCGGGGTCCGGGGAGAGCGGATATAGTGAATGCGGGGTCCGGGGAGAGCGGTTATAGTGAATGCAGGGTCCGGGGAGAGCGGATATAGTGATTGCAGGGTTCGGGGAGAGCGGATATAGTGAATGCAGGGTCCGGGGAGAGCGGATATAGTGAATGCGGGGTCCAGGGATGCCAGATATAGTGAATGCAGGGTCCGAGGAGACCGGATATAGTGAATGCAGTGTCCGGGGAGAACGGATATTGTGAATGCAGGGTCCGGGGAGAACAGATATTGTGAATGCAGGGTCCGAGGAGAGCGGATTTAGTGAATGCAGGGTCCAGGGAGACCAGATATAGTGAATGCGGGGTCCAGGGAGAGCGGATATAGTGAATGCAGGGTCCGGGGAGAGCGGATATAGTGAATGCAGGGTCCGGGGAGAGCGGATATAGTGAATGCAGGGTCCGGGGAGAGCGGATATAGTGAATGCAGGGTCCAGGGAGACCAGATATAGTGAATGCGGGGTCCAGGGAGAGCGGATATAGTGAATGCGGGGTCCGGGGAGAGCGGATATAGTGAATGCAGGGTCCGGGGAGACCAGATATAGTGAATGCAGGGTCCAGGGATGCCAGATATAGTGAATGCAGGGTCCGCGGAGGCCAGATATAGTGAATGCAGGGTCCGAGGAGACTGGATATAGTGAATGCAGGGTCCGGGGAGACCAGATATAGTGAATGCAGGGTCCGGGGAGAGTGGATATAGTGAATGCAGGGTCCGAGGAGAGCGGATATAGTGAATGCAGGGTCCAGGGAGACCAGATATAGTGAATGCAGGGTCCGGGGAGAACAGATATAGTGAATGCAGGGTCCGGGGAGAGTGGATATAGTGAATGCGGGGTCCGAGGAGAGATCGGATATAGTGAATGCGGGGTCCGGGGAGAGCGGATATAGTGAATGCAGGGTCCGGGGAGAACAGATATAGTGAATGCGGGGTCCGAGGAGAGCGGATATAGTGAATGCGGGGTCCGGGGAGAGCGGATATAGTGAATGCAGGGTCCGGGGAGGGCGGATATAGTGAATGCAGGGTCCGGGGAGAGCGGATATAGTGAATGCAGGGTCCGAGGAGAGAGGATATAGTGAATGCGGGGTCCGGGGAGAGCGGATATAGTGAATGCAGGGTCCGGGGAGGGCGGATATAGTGAATGCAGGGTCCGGGGAGAGCGGATATAGTGAATGCAGGGTCCGGGGAGACCGGATATAGTGAATGCAGGGTCCGGGGAGAGCGGATATAGTGAATGCGGGGTCCGAGGAGAGAGGATATAGTGAATGCGGGGTCCGAGGAGAGCGGATATAGTGAATGCGGGGTCCGGGGAGAGCGGATATAGTGAATGCAGGGTCCGGGGAGGGCGGATATAGTGAATGCAGGGTCCGGGGAGAGCGGATATAGTGAATGCAGGGTCCGAGGAGAGAGGATATAGTGAATGCGGGGTCCGGGGAGAGCGGATATAGTGAATGCAGGGTCCGAGGAGACCGGATATAGTGAATGCAGGGTCCGGGGAGACCAGATATAGTGAATGCAGGGTCCGGGAGGGCGGATATAGTGAATGCAGGGTCCGGGGAGGGCGGATATAGTGAATGCAGGGTCCGGGGAGAGTGGATATAGTGAATGCGGGGTCCGGGGAGACCAGATATAGTGAATGCAGGGTCCGGGGAGAGCGGATATAGTGAATGCAGGGTCCGGGGAGACCGGATATAGTGAATGCAGGGTCCAGGGAGACCAGATATAGTGAATGCAGGGTCCTGGGAGAGCGGATATAGTGAATGCAGGGTCCGGGGTTTAGTAACACCTTAAAAGAAGATTTCCAGATCTGGGGGAGTTGGGTAAAGCAGTGATTGAGGATGGCGGAGTTCTTTTTTAACCTTATGGGTCATTTTATAATGTCTTTGTGTCTGCGGCCCCTCCATATCTGTCAGTTTCAGTACCGGGGGCTCTGTTATCACTCATACTAATACATTTTCACATCTGTAAGTTGCCCAGGGGTTCTTAGCAGTCATGGCAGCTTCCATTCAAAGGATTCTCACACAGATATTTTGCATAGTGACTGATTCCCTTTAAACTTGCTACTGCATTCATCTGAGGACAGGTGACACTTGGGGGTCCTATATGGGGGACAGGTGATATTTGGGGGTCCTATATGGGGGACAGGTGATATTTGGGGGTCCTATATGCAAGTAAGGTGACATTTGGGGGTCCTGTATGGGGTTTGGATGACACTTGGGCGCCCTGTATGATGGAAAAGTGACACTCAGGGGCCCTGTATGGGGGACAGGCGACACTCGGGGGCCCTGTATGGGCGACCAGTGACACTTAGAGGCCCTGTTTAGGGGACAGGTGACACTTGGGGGCCCTATATTTGGGACAGGATGACACTTGGGGGCCTGTATGGGGAACAGAAGACACTTGGGGTCCTTGTGTGGTAGACAGGTGACATTTGGGGGTCCTTGCATGGGAGAAAGGTGACATTTGGGGGTCCTCTATGCAGATCAGGTGAGACTTGAGGGCTTTGTATGGGGGAGAGGAGACATTTGGAGTTTTTGTATGGGAGACAGGTGACATTTGGGAGTCCTGTATGCAGATCAGGTGATAGTTGAGGGCTGTATATGGGGGACAGGTATCACTTGGGGTGCTTGTATGGGAGGTGACATTTGGGAGTCCTGTATGCAGGTAAGGTGACACCTAGGAAACCTTAATGGGGGACAGGTGATATTTGGGGGATTCTCTGGGGGACAGGTGAGAATTGCTGGTCCTGTATGGGGGACAGATGACACTTAGGATCCTGTATGGGGGACAATGACAATTGAGGACCCTGTATGGTGGACAGGTGACACTTAGGGATCCTGTGTGTGGGACAGGTGACATTAGATGGATTTACAAGTGGGAAGAAATAACACTCGAAGGTCCTGTGGTCCTGTGTGGGGGAACCGGTGACACCAAAGGGTCCTGTGTGGAGGACAGATAACACTTTGAGGGCCTGTATGGGGGAAATATGACACTTGAGGCTCTGTATGGGGGACAGGTGATACTTGGGGGCTTATACAGGGGACAAGTGACACTTTGGGGCTTTGTATAAGGGACAAGTGACACTTGGGGGCCTTGTATGGGGGACAGATGACACTCAGAGACCTTGTGTGACACTTGGGGGCCCTGTACATGGATCAGATGACACTGAGGACCCCTCAACTGGTCAGGTGACACTCCAGGGACTTGTAGGCAGTTTGGGTGATGCATTGGGGCCCTGTCTATGGGTCAAATAACATTCTGTGGGATCCTGTTTGTGGGACAGGTACAGGGGAGGACTGACAACTTATGGGGCCCCCGGGCAATAGGGGATCATGGGGCCCCTGTGTCCTCGCCCACACTCAAACCATACCCAAAAAAGCCTATGAAAGGTACTAGGGGCATCTCATGGGGCCCCGTACTGACCCCGGACCTGAATGGTCAGTCCGCCCCTGGACAGGTGACATTAGGGGAACTTGCAAGTGAGAAGAGATAACACTGAGGTCCTGTATGGGGTTAACCAGTGACACCTAAGGGTCCTCCTGTATGGAGGACAGATGACACTTGGAGGGCCTGTATGAGGGAAAGATGACACTTGGGGCTCTGTATGGGGGACAGGTGACACTAGGGGGCCTTGTATGGAGGACAAGTGACGTTTGGGGGCCTTGAATTAGGGACAAGTGACACTTGAGGTCCTGTATGGGGAACCGGTGACACTTGGGGTCCTGTACGGGGAACAAGTGACACTTTGTGTAAGGAACATGTGACACTTGGGGGCCCTGTACATGGATCAGATGACACTGAGGACCCCTCGGCTGGTCAGGTGACACTCCAGGGACCTGTAGGCAGTTCAGGTGATGCTCGGGGACCCTGTCTACGGGTCAAGTAACATTCTATGGGATCCTGTTTGTGGGACAGGTGACATTAGGGGGACTTGCAAGTGAGAAGAGATAACACTGTGGTCCTGTATGGGGTTAACCGGTGACACCTAAGGGTCCTGTATGGAGGACCGATGACACTTGGAGGGCCTGTATGGGGGAAAGTCAACACTTGGGGTTCTGTATGGGGGACAGGTGGCACTTGGAGGCCTTGTATGGAGGACATGTGACACTTGGGGGTCTTGTATGAAGGACAAGTGACACTTGGGGCTTTGTGTTGGGGACAATTGACACTTGGGGGCTTTGTATGGGGGACAGGTGACACTTGGGAGCATTGTATGGAGGACAGGTGACACTTGGAGGCCTTGTATGGAGGACATGTGACACTTGGGGGTCTTGTATGAAGGACAAGTGACACTTGGGTGCTTTGTGTTTGGGACAATTGACACTTGGGGGCTTTGTATGGAGGACAGTTGAAACTTGGGGGCCTTGTATGGAGGACAGGTGACACTTGGAGGCCTTGTATGGAGGACATGTGACACTTGGGGGTCTTGTGTTGGGGACAATTGACACTTGGGGGCTTTGTATGGGAGACAGATGACACTTTGGGGCCTTGTATGGAGGACATGTGACACTTGGGGGCCTTGTATGGAGGACAGGTGACACTTGGAGGCCTTGTATGGAGGACATGTGACACTTGGGGGTCTTGTGTTGGGGACAATTGACACTTGGGGGCTTTTTATGGGAGACAGGTGACACTTTGGGACCTTGTATGGAGGACATGTGACACTTGGGGGCCTTGTATGGAGGACAGGTGACACTTGGAGGCCATGTATGGAGGACATGTGACACTTGGGGGTCTTGTGTTGGGGACAATTGACACTTGGGGGCTTTGTACGGTACACAGGTGACACTTGGGGGCCCTGTATGGAGGACAGGTGACACTTGGAGGCCTTGTATGGAGGACATGTGACACCTGGGGGTCTTGTGTTGGGGACAATTGACACTTGGGGGCTTTGTATGGGAGACAGGTGACTCTTAGGAACCCTGTACATGAATCTGATGACACTGAGGACCCCTAGGCTGGTCAGGTGACACTCCAGGGACCTGTAGGCAGTTCAGGTGATGCTCGGGGACCCTGTCTATGGGTCAAGTAACATTCGAATAATGCTATTGCCGCTAATACTTGCATATCCTGATACTGACGCCTGTAATCTTTCCTATTCAAGTCATACTGATCCATATAATAAAGCCGGCACTTGAGTCTATTTAAAGTTCTGATCTGACCCTGATCTCCAATGAAGGGGGACTGGCCCCGAAGAGCGTCGGCTGTTGAAGGTCATCTTGCAAAGCGCACTCTTTGATTAATGGGTTCTCTGGCACTCTCCGAAGACTGTATATTTGGCCAAACATGACAACATAAACAGATCTATAAATTCAGAACTTTGCCTAGCAGAAGTGATAAATCTGCCTACGTGGCTGCTGTAGATGAGATAAGAGATGAGATGATGCTGCTCTGCTAATTGGCTGATCTTTGCTTGATCCGATGGTGTCGGGGAATGGGCGCCGAGATCTTTATACACACTAACAATATTATTTATTGCTGTATGCATATTTATTTATTTCAGGTACTTATATATCGCCGTCAATTTACACAGCACTTTACATATATATTATACATTCACATCAGTCCCTGACCCTCAAGGGGCGTACAATCTAAGGTCCCTAACCCTCAAGGGGCGTACAATCTAAGGTCCCTAACTCTCAAGGAGTGTACAATCTAAGGTCCCTAACCCTCAAGGGGCGTACAATCTAAGGTCCCTAACCCTCAAGGGGAGTACAATCTAAGGTCCCTAACCCTCAAGGGGCGTACAATCTAAGGTCCCTAACCCTCAAGGGGCGTACAATCTAAGGTCCCTAACCCTCAAGGGGCGTACAATCTAAGGTCCCTAACCCTCAAGGGGCGTACAATCTAAGGTCCCTAACCCTCAAGGGGCGTACAATCTAAGGTCCCTAACCCTCAAGGGGCGTACAATCTAAGGTCCCTAACCCTCAAGGGGCGTACAATATAAGGTCCCTAACCCTCAAGGGGTGTACAATCTAAGGTCCCTAACCCTCAAGGAGCGTACAATCTAAGGTCCCTAACCCTCAAGGGGCGTACAATCTAAGGTCCCTAACCCTCAGGGGGCGTACAATCTAAGGTCCCTAACCCTCAGGGGGCGTACAATCTAAGGTCCCTAACCCTCAAGCGGTGTACAATCTAAGGTCCCTAACCCTCAAGCGGTGTACAATCTGAGGTCCCTAACCCTCAAGGGCGTACAATCTAAGGTCCCTAACCCTCAAGGGGCGTACAATCTAAGGTCCCTAACCCTCAAGGGGCGTACAATCTAAGGGCCCTAACTCACATTCATACATACACATACTAGGGACAATTTAGACCAGAGACAATGAACCTACCAGCATGTCTTTGGAGTGTGGGAGGAAACCGGAGTACCCGGAGGAAACCCACGCAGGCACAGAGAGAACATGCAAACTCCAGGCAGGTGGAGTGTGGCTGGGATGCGAACCAGCAACCCGAGTACTGCCAGGCAGAAGTGCTAACCATTTAGCCACTGTGCCGCCCGAATACACTGTACACAAACGTCTCTCCTGGCAAGCTGGCCAAGCCCACCCTGGCTCTTTATGATCAGATTAGGGATACCCGACTGTGCCTTTACCAGGGGGAGAGCCCATTGGTTAGCTTTGATTGTTCTCTCCCCATCGTGACCATTCTCAGACAGCAATAAAAACCTGACAGGGGGTCTCATCCTTCTACGCTCCATCCAAAACTGAAAAAAAAAGTTGGCTTTAAATACACTTCAACTCCTTCTTCGTTAGCAGGTGTTCTGTACTATTCCATATTTTTGTTTTATATTTTGTGGTTTTTGGTAACTTGACAACATTAAAAAATAAATGTGTCTGTTTGTGTAGCGGCATTGGCGCGCACTGCGGTTTTGCGCACCTGCTGTTACATAATGGATGCTGCTGAGTTTCTGGCCGCCGCTGTCTGGAATGGAAACTCTTCGTTGATCTCTGCTTTTCTTCGGAGTGCTCGGACTCTTCTCTCCTCCAGGACGGGCTGAATACTCAGTGGAGGGATTGGATGTCGCCGCCTGTCTCCACAGCTGTGTGACACGGAGAGAGAGGTCAGGTGGGCTGGTTGCCCGGTGCTGGAGGCGCAACAACCCCCCCCCCCCCCATGCCCTCTCTAGAAATCCGCACATCTGCTGCTTTTAGGAGGAATCATTCAGAAAGGAGAGACGTGCAAGATCGCCCGCAGCGCCCGCCACGTGCCTGGCATCTCTGATGATTAATAAGAGAGTGGTGGGCACTGACACATGGAGTCGGGGATGGCAGTGATCTATGGATCCGGAATATAAAGCCTGATGGACCCTCACATAGCACAATCGCACAACGCCTTAAAGGGACAGTACACTGAGCTGCTAGAGACATTCATAAATCAGCATTGCCATGTAAAAGACTCCAAGAGCTCTGTGTCATTATGAGGAGTTCCCACTATCCCTGCACCTTCTGTGCCCATTATGAGGGGCTTCTACCATCCCTGTGCTCAGTTCCCAGGTCTGTACACCTGCTGTGCCCATTATGAGGGGCTTCCACCATCCCTGTGCTGAGTTCCTTGGTCTGTACATCTGCTGTGCCCATTATGAGGGGCTTCTACCATACCTGTGCTGAGTTCCCGGGTCTGTACACCCGCCGTGCCCATTATGAGGGGCTTCTACAGTCCCTGGCTTGAATTCCTGGGTCTGTACACCCGCTGTGCCCATTATGAGGGGCTTCTACCATCCCTAACCTGAGTTCCCGGGTCTGTACACCTGCTGTGCCCATTATGAGGGGCTTCTACAATCCCTTTCATAAGTTCCAGGGTCTAAACACTTGCTGTGCCCATTATGAGGGGTTCCCACTATCCCTGTGCTGAGTTCCCGGGTCCGTATACCTGCTGTGCCCATTATGAGAGGTTCTACCAATTCCTGTACTGAGTTCCCAGGTCTGCATACCTGCTGTGTCCATCATGAGGGGTTCCCACCATCCCTGCACTGAGTTCCCGGGTCTGCACACCTGCTGTGTCCATTATGAGGGGTTCCCACCATCCCTGTGCTGAGTTTTCGGGCCTACACACCTGCTGTGCCCATTATGAGGGGTTCCCAGTAGAGATGAGCTTGGGTTTGAGTCCAGGTTCAGGCTGAACCAATGTTCAGCCGAACCCAGGAAGGAAGGCCAATGAGCTTAGTTTATTTTATATTAAAGAGGACGTTACAAGAGAAGATGGAACACAAACATTGTGGGTAGGAACACTAGAAAAGGAATGGAAGTGTTGGCAGGGAGATCTTCCAAGAGCATGCAAGACACATAAGTCACTTCTCCATTGACCACCAATGTAAGAGGACCCTTCTCCACTGTTCACCAATATTAGGAGGCCCTTTCCTCTGATCACCACTGTAAAGGGGCCCTTCTCTACTGACCACTAATAATACAGAGCCCCCCTCCACTGTCCACCAATGTGAGGGGGACCATGATAAATGCTAAAGGGTTCCCGCTCAGGCTGTCAAGACTCAATAATATGGATACCGCTGACTAGTGAGGATAAAGGCTGAGGAGAGGTCAGACCCAAAATACACAGCAGAAATAAGAAGAGATAGACCGGCCACCGCACACCTCACCTGGCCCGAGCGGTTAGTGGCTAAAAGCAGCCTCAGCTCAATTCATCCAGGCCATGTCCCCCATCATGTTTCACCCCGCCCCAGGGACTTTATCATGGAGAATGTACAAGGGCCCTTCTCCACTGACCACTGTCACATGGAGGGTCTGAGATCACCAGCAAGCCACTTGTAAAACTGAACAGTCTTTATATACACAAATAGCCTCCCTCCACGCTCACTGGAGGCTGTGCCTGGACACCCGGTCTTGCTGACACCCATTGGGGATCGGATCTGGGTCAGTGATCAGGACAGGGATCGGGGTGTGTTTGGTGTTGGCCAATCTCAGAGTGCCCAGGCTGTGTTGGAGTGGATCTGGCAGTGGATAGAAGATCATGGCCAGCTGACTACCATGTCCTAGGAGGAGAAGTGAGTGAGCCATGGACACTGAGCAAAGTCCCTATTGAGGTTGCAATTTGGGAAAGAGGGGAGGGGATTTGTGAAGAGTGGGGGGAATTTGTAAAGAGATGAGAGCTGTGAAGAGTAGGAGGGGATTTGTGAAGAGGTGAAAGCTGTGAAGAGTGAGTGTGTGTGTGTGTGTGTGTGTGTGTGTGTCTGTGTGTGTGTGTGTGTGTGTGTGTGTGTGTGGGGAGGGGGTAATTTGTGAAGAGTGGGGGGGAAATTTGTGAAGAGGTGAGAGCTGTGAAGGGGAGGGGATTGTGAAGAGTGGGGGGGGGGGATTTGTTAAGAAGTGAGACCTATGAAGAGTGTGGGGAAATTTGTGAAGAGTGGGGGGGGGGGATTTGTAAAGGGTGAAAATTCCTGAAAGGTAAAGAATGAGGGGGGAAATTTGTGAATAGGTGAGAGCTGTGAAGAGTGTATGTGGGGGGGGGGGTATTTGTGAAGAGGTTAGAGCTGTGAAGAGTGGGGGGGGGGGAATTGGTGAAGAGGTGAGAGCTGTGAAGAGTGTGGGGGGGGGGGATTTCTGAAGAGGTTAGAGCTGCGAAGAGTGGGGAGATACCTAAAGAGTGGAGTGGGGGCAGGTTTGTGAAGAGTGGGGTGGAGAATTTGTGAAGGGGAAGGGATTTGTGAAGAGGTGAGAGCTGTGAACAGTGGGGAAGATGATTTGTGAGGAGGGGATTTTTGGAGAGGTGAAAGCTGTGAAGGGGGGGAATTGTGAAGAGTCGGGGGGATTTGTGAAGAGGCGAGAGCTATGAAGAGTGGGGGGGGGTTGCAAAGGGGGAAAATTTGTGAAGAGGTGAAAGCTGTGAAGAGCGGAGGGGAAATTTGTGAAGAGAGGGGGGGGATGGCGAAGAGGTGGAAGTTGTGAAGAGTGTGGGGGGATTGTGAAAAGTGTGTGTGTGTGTGTGGGGAGGGGGTAATTTGTGAAGAGTGGGGGGGAAATTTGTGAAGAGGTGAGAGCTGTGAAGGGGAGGGGATTGTGAAGAGTGGGGGGGGGGGGATTTGTTAAGAAGTGAGACCTATGAAGAGTGTGGGGAAATTTGTGAAGAGGTAAGAGCTGTGAAGAGTGGGAGGGATTTGTGCAGAGTGGGGGGGGATTTGTGAAGAGGTGAAAGCTGTGAAGAGCGGAGGGGAAATTTGTGAAGAGAGGGGGGGGATGGCGAAGAGGTGGAAGTTGTGAAGAGTGTGGGGGGATTGTGAAAAGTGTGTGTGTGTGTGGGGGGGGGGGGAGTGAAGAGGTGAGAACTTTGAAAAGTTGTGTGTGTGTTTGTGGGGGGATGGGAGATATCTAAAGAGTGGGGGGGGCGATTTGTGAAGAGGCGAGAGCTTTGATGGGGGAGGGGGATTTGTGAAAATTGGTGAGAGGGCAATCCGCCTAATAACAAGGAGTCTCCCCCATAACAGGTTTTTATTGTCATAATTTCCTATACCCATTGGGGTTACTGGCTGGCCACTCTGCTGTAAGTTAGGGTTCGGGGGGTTAGGGGTGCAGATGACTTGCCTTGCCCCAGGTGCTGATAACCCACACTACACCACTGGGACTTACCAATCCAGGGAATACTGAAAATCAGTCCCCTCTTCTCTGACCAGACTGCCCCAAAACCCCTCATCCTGCATGGGTGAGACCTCCTGAGTATGAACAATGTTTCTTGAGCTTTCCAGTAAAAGGACCACAATCCAAATAGTGTGGAAATATACATGCAGTCCAGGACACACTCCTAGCGTCCTGTACACCTCCAATATTAGGGGGTCCATTCCACTGACCAACAATTTTAGTGTGCCCTTTCCACCAACCACCAATATTAGGGGGCCCATTCCACTGATCACCAATATTAGGGAGTCCTTTCCACTGACCACCAATATTAGGGGGCCCATTCCACTGATCACCAATATTAGGGAGTCCTTTCCACTGACCACCAATATTAGGGGGCTCTTTCCACTGACCACCAATATTAGGGGGCTCTTTCCACTGACCACCAATATTAGGGAGTCCTTTCCACTGACCACCAATATTAGGGGGCTCTTTCCACTGACCACCAATATTAGGGGGCTCTTTCCACTGACCACCAATATTAGGGGGCTCTTTCTACTGACCTCCAATGTAAGGGGGCTCTTTCTACTGACCACCAATATATCCCACATACACAAGTACATTGGACCCCTCTTTCACTACAGATGTCAAAGGTTTAGGACTCATTTTAGGGGTCCTATCTCAGGTTAATAGAGAAAGTGTTAAAGGTTTCCCGCAAACACACAATGTTACGTTTACAAACATCTGTTACTGATTTGATACATTGTGATCTTTTGTATTTAGTGGGAGTTTTGGATATTATAAGTATATTTGAAAATGTCTTTTTCATATACTTTTTAATATATAAAAAACGTATTTCAACATACAGTATGTGTGTATATATATATATTGAATACGGCCAAAATCGTAGTATTTCAAATATGTGTCGATATATTTGGGAAGAATATTTTAAAAATATATTTAAAATATATTTTTCTTCCACGTGGGTGAATAAATAACACTGTTCAACAAATTTTTATTTTTTGCCAGTTTTGGAAACAAAAGGATCCATTTCTTAATGAATTTCACATTCTGAGTTCAAATATAACAATGAAATTTGTCAATTGGCTCTAGTTTTTCTGTAAACGGAAAGTTTTCTACTATAGGCGTAATGACTACATAATGCACAATAATTATATAGATAGATGTCTTTCCCCAAATATAAAGCAAGTGATATTGACTACATAACAGCCTAAATGGCATAATATATTGCATAGGATTACCAAGAAAAATTATAGCCATAAGCTAAGTTGAATCATTTTAATACTTAGGATTCTCACTAGTTTTGTCTTCAGTTTGTGTCGGTTTTGCTTCTCTTGGCTTTTCTCTTGTATTCGAGGAAAGGGCTATCTCTTACAACTGCACGTGACTACACGCTTCAGGTTCTTCCTCACTTGACTCAACCACGAAGGATTCTGGTGCTTTAGGAATTGGTAGCCCCTCTCCATGAGGAACTGGACGTATTGCCGATGGAATATTTGGATAGTGCACAGATAACTTTTTCTTCTTATTTAGCCCTTTTACAATTGGAGGCACCATACAAAAGTAACAATTACTAACATGATCTGTTGGCTCTCTCCAAATCATTGGCACAGCGAAAGGCATAGATGCCTTTTTTCCATTCAACCATTGCTCCAGTGCCGTCCCACAAGAATTGCAGCATATATGTGGTGCCCAGCTCTTGTCCTGGTCTCCTATCTTGCAGCCAAAATACAAGTTGTAGGCTTTCTTAATCATTCCTGTTATCCTCCTTTTTTGTGAGATAAAAGTTATTTCACCGCAGATATAGCAGAAATTATCTGCTTTATTCACACAAGTTCGAGGCATTACTGAGTAGCCTATATAAGCATAAAACGAAATGTAAAGACGCTGTCGAACTCCAATCAGCTACAGATACTGCAGCTTTTATGCAGTGAAGTGATGCAATTAAAGGCTAATATTGCATCATCTCAGTATACATGCAATTTTCTATTGGTCACCAGTATCAATTGCGCAATATGCAGCTGAAGTTGCATCATAATTTTGAATGGCTTACGTCATTAGATGGGTGAATATATCATGGAAACTAGAGCCAATCAACATTTTTTAGGGTCATTTTCGTTTTCAGCACCCCAAAATTATGTAAGATTAGCTAATTTTATGCCCAAAACTTTTTACCTGTTGAACAGTGTAATAAAACAGTGGCTCAACTGCCTGAGCTGTTGCTTTATTTATTTATTTACTTATTTATTTCAGGTACTTATATAGCGCCGTCATTTTACGCAGCACTTTACATATATATTGTACATTCCCATTAGTCCCCGCCCCCGAGGGGCGTACAATCTAAGGTCCCTAACTCACATTCATACATACACATACTAGGGACAATTTAGACAGGATCCAATTCACCTACCAGCATGTCTTTGGAGTTTTTACCGCCCCTTTTCCCTCTCGACCACCCACCTAAGTGCAGCCGCTTAGGGCTGTATCCATGCCAGGGTCACAATGGTTTGCTTCGTGCTGGTGGCAAAAATGAAATATCATGTCGCATTCAGCAGGCGATACCGCTACTAAATGAGTCAAAATGAATGGGGTCACGCTACAAACGCATACAACGCACAAGGTGTCAGCACAGTAGGTTGGCATTTTAAGGGTTATGCAGGCCATAGACGATTCATTTATCGGCCGATTTTTCATTGAAAATTAAACATTGTTCGTTCTGTAAACCGATGTTGCCACCAATGATTGCAAAAATCGTCTGTATACACAAATTGTCCAGCATGACCGATAAACGAAATGAGGAGGAACCGCAAAAATCAGGCCGATTATTCTTTCGGTCAAAAAATCGTCCGATAAACGAACCATCTATGGCCTGCAATAAAGATGAGGCTGCCATATCACCTGTGAAATGCCCTTTGAAAAGCCGTCCACCGCGTATGAGCGGACCCTATGGGGGTCTATCACAGAACTGTGAGGTTGAAGTAGAATAATGAGGCAGCACCCAGCAGCAAAAGGGTTAAATGAAAAAGCCTCCACTGAAGCAGGAGGGTGAGGATGACGCGTGACGGCAGCCAGGAATCATACAGCGGGGTTTTCCTGAGTCGGCGAGGCTGCCGGGTTTTCCTGCCATTTCCCAGCAGTCTCTGTGTTGTGTTTGCCAAGTACTGATGGATATTAGGGAGCGTGTGCGGAGGGAGGTCAGTTATGAGCGGAGCCTTTGATGATGGAGATTGGAGGAGAGTGGGCAGGTGAGGTCATCCTGGTCTTACCCAACAATCGGCTACACATGGACGTTTTCTGGCACAGGTTTATCTACAGCAGGTTTTAGTCATCTGGCTGAAATGATCACACATGTTTTCCCTTTTTTTCCTCGTCTCTCCCGGATTTGGAAACTCTGGAAAAGTAAATTCCGATGTTTTGTGTCTCACCTGAAACCGACCACAAAACCATCATCATCGTCCTCGTCATCATCATCATCCTCTTCCAGGGAAATCTGGGCATTCCAGAAATACAGCTCTTCCTCTGCAGGTCACCGGGGGCATTCCGGCACAGAGCTCACCTTCCCCACGTACTCCATGAACTTCTCTACAGGAACTTCACCCATCTACAGTCACATTTATTATTAATAAAGTTTATATAAACTCCAATCACCGAAATCTCATAGAAGCTTCAACACGGCCATGTCAAAGCGTGTGCTCAGTCTGTGTCGTCTGCAGCTTTCAATAAAGCAGAACTACAGGAAAACGAATTGCCCAAACCAAAAATGTAATATATTGCAGCTTACCAATCATCAGGTGTGGTGGCTACATTAGTTTTCTTTTTTAAATTATTATTATACAGGATTTATATATTATTATTATACAGGATTTATATATTATTATTATACAGGATTTATATATTATTATTATTATTATTATACAGGATTTATATATTATTATTATTAATATTATACAGGATTTATATATTATTATTATTATACAGGATTTATATATTATTATTATTATTATTATTAATATTATACAGGATTTATATATTATTATTATAATACAGGATTTATATTATTATTATTATTATTATTATACAGGATTTATATTATTATTATTATTATACAGGATTTATATATTATTATTATTATACAGGATTTATATTATTATTATTATTATAATACAGGATTTATATATTATTATTATTATAATACAGGATTTATATTATTATTATACAGGATTTATATATTCTTATTATTATACAGGATTTATATTATTATTATTATTATTATTATTATTATTATACAGGATTTATATATTATTATTATTATACAGGATTTATATTATTATTATTATAATACAGGATTTATATATTATTATTATTATACAGGATTTATATTATTATTATTATAATACAGGATTTATATATTATTATTATTATTATTATAATACAGGATTTATATTATTATTATTAGTATACAGGATTTATATATTAATATTATTATACAGGATTTATATATTATTATTATTATACAGGATTTATGGCGCCAACAGTTTTCTCAGCGCTTTACAATATAACGGGAGACAATACAGCAACAATACAGTTCAATACAAGAGGGATAGGAGGGCCCTGATCCTTGGAGCTTACAATCTAGGATTTTAGCCCTTTTTTCCATTTGTTTTCACCTGGTGATATGGCCAATAACACCCAACCCCCCCCCCCTCATATTAGAGCACCCCCATTCTGACTGAAGGAGCACAGGGGGCACATTTAGAAAGCAGCATTGTCAGTCTGGGAGGGGGGAGGGAGGGGGTGTTAGATGGACTAGAAGATTTAAATTGTAAGCTCCCAGGACCTGGCCCTCCTATCCCTCTTGTATTGAACTGTATTGTTGCTGTATTGTCTCCCTTTATATTTAAAAGCGCTGAGCAAACTGTTGGCGCCATAAATCCTGTATAATAATTATAATATATAAATCCTGTATAATAATAATATATAAATCCTGTATAATAATAATTAGAGATGAGCGAAGAAATGAAAAATTCGATTCGACTGATTCGGCGAATTCGTGGACAATATTCGATTCGAGTCGAATAAATTTGCTGTGAATTTAACTTAAAAAAGGGTGTTTCTAGGCTTCAGAGAGACTTAATATTAGTGCAGAACACTGTACCTTTCATTTAAATGCCCTTGGAGTCTGCTGGGGAAGAGAAATAATACTGACAGTCAGTATGACATGCAGATGAGTGCCGTCGATCTTAGAATCACCGCACACTTCACTCATTTGGCCAGTCACGGGGCCAAAACCAGTGTTTGGAGCCACAGTGTGGCGGTGGAGGCAGCAGCAATGGGAGGCCATACAGCAACCTATGACAAAATGGAAACCAGCAGGAGTGTGAGGAGACCTCAAAGTGGCACATGGCAGAGTGGCAGCAATGGGAGGCGGTACAGGGACCCAGGTCACACTGTGGGCCCAGCAGCAGCGTGACCAGGCGGTACGGGGGTCCATGGCAGATTTGGGGCCTGGCAGCACCTATGGGAGGCCTGTAATCTGCCAGCACCCTATGACAAAATGGAACCCTGGGCTGGGGCAGGCAGAACCGCCGTATCTTTATCACGGTTTTCCCAGGCCACCGAATGGCGACGCTGCATATGCTGACGCAACGCTGTAGTCCCAACATGGGCCCCCTGGCCACGCTTGACTTTCTGGCCACATAGTCGACATACGGCTACGTTTACTTCCTCGGGCGGCTTGACGAAAAATTGCCACACCGCAGAGTAGGAAACTTTGCCTCCTCTACTCCTCACTGGCTGACTGCTACTTCCTCCGTGCACACCGGCACCACTACTGGCCGTGGTGGTAGGCTGCAGTGGAGCTGGTGCTCTACTCCGTGGCCGTTTGCCTCCACTGACACTGCTGCGACCCTGCTGCCTCCTGGCAGCAGCAATGGGAGGCCGTACAGGGACCCATGAGAGACTCTGGACTTGGCAGCAGCATGAGGAGGCGGTATATAGGGGCCCATGGCAGATTAGGGGCCTGGCAGCAGCTATGGGAGGCCCGTAATCTGCCAGCACCCTATGTCAAAAAATTCAACACAACAGCAGTGTGTGAGGAGACCTGAAAGTGGCACACGGCAGAGTGTGGCGATGGAGACAGCAGCAATGGGAGGCCGTACAGGGACCCATGAGAGACTCTGGACTTGGCAGCAGCATGAGGAGGCGGTATATAGGGGCCCATGGCAGATTAGGGGCCTGGCAGCAGCTATGGGAAGCCCGTAATCTGCCAGCACCCTATGTCAAAAAATTGAAAACACAAGCAGTGTGAAGAGACCTGAATGTGGCACATGGCAGAGTGTGGCGATGGAGACAGCAGCAATGGGAGGCCATACAGGGACCCATGAGAGACTCTGGACTTGGCAGCAGCATGAGGAGGCGGTATATAGGGGCCCATGGCAGATTAGGGGCCTGGCAGCAGCTATGGGAGGCCCGTAATCTGCCAGCACCCTATGTCAAAAAATTGAAAACACAAGCAGTGTGAAGAGACCTGAATGTGGCACATGGCAGAGTGTGGCGATGGAGACAGCAGCAATGGGAGGCCGTACAGGGACCCATGAGAGACTCTGGACTTGGCAGCAGCATGAGGAGGCGGTATATAGGGGCCCATGGCAGATTAGGGGCCTGGCAGCAGCTATGGGAGGCCCGTAATCTGCCAGCACCCTATGTCAAAAAATTGAAAACACAAGCAGTGTGAAGAGACCTGAATGTGGCACATGGCAGAGTGTGGCGATGGAGACAGCAGCAATGGGAGGCCGTACAGGGACCCATGAGAGACTCTGGACTTGGCAGCAGCATGAGGAGGCGGTATATAGGGGCCCATGGCAGATTAGGGGCCTGGCAGCAGCTATAGGAGGCCCGTAATCTGCCAGCACCCTATGTCAAAAAATTCAACACACCAGCAGTGTGTGAGGAGACCTGAAAGTGGCACATGTTTGAGGCATGATTCATGGCGGATTTAGTCAGTTGTGTCAGGAACTGGTGGTTTGAAATCCAGACTAATCCACGCCTGATTCATTTTCACAAACGTGAGTCTCTCCACACTTTGGGTGGACAGTCGTGTCCTCCGCGGAGTTACAATACCTCCTGCCGCACTAAACACGCGCTCCGATGCCACGCTACTGGCCGGGCATGACAGCCTTTCAAGGGCAAATTCAGCTAGTTGGGGCCAAAGGTCAAGTTTCGTTGCCCAGTAGTCAAGGGGATTGTCTACCTCGGTTGGCAGGGTGCTGTCCAAGTAGGCCCAAGCCTGTTGTTTGAGCTCCTGCTCCAGGTCCACCTGATGCTGCTGCTGCGGCTGGTTAGTAGTTTCCTCACTGCGCTGGTGAAGAAAGCTACTCATCATCGACTGCAGACTGAGGCAGCCGCTGCTGGTGGAGCTGCCACTGCTCCTACCACCCCACCCCTCCCCTGCTGCCATGCCAGCGGAACGCGAGCGCACAGGGCCCACAGTGTCTGAGGATGGACGTTGGCGCACAAAGGCAGAGACCAACTGACTACATAGGTGGTTTTTATAGTACGTAATTTTGGCCTCCCTCTCAGCAGGTGTGAAAAAGGCCACCATTTTGGACCGGTAGCGAGGGTCCAACAAGGTGGACAGCCAAAAGTCATCCCTCTGTCTGATGGTTATTATTCGGCTGTCGCTGCGCAAGCAACCGAGCATGCTATGGGCCATTTGTGCCAAGGAATGCGAGGGACTCCCTGCCTCCATCTCCACAGCATACTGCCACGGTGCGTCTGGGTCCTCTGTCTCCTCCTCCTCCTCCTCTACCAGATGCTCCTGCTCCTCCACTCCTGTCCGCTGAGTGGAAAAACCACCCATTTCACTCAATAATTCCTGAGCACAAATGTCCTCCTCTACCTCCTCCTCTTCTTCCTGTCCTGCCCCCACAGGGGTCATGTGGCGTTGAGATCTGTGCGCCACGTCTACCGCACCCTGACCAGCCATTGTTAACAGCATTTGTTCCAGGACGTGCAACAGAGGAATGACGTCGTTCATCCCATAGTCCTGGCGACTCACGAATAGCGTGGCCTCCTCAAAGGGCCTGAGCAAGCGGCAGGTGTCACGCATGAGCTGCCAATGGCTGACATCTAAGTTACACAGGGGAGTACCTTTATCCGCTTGTAACATCAGGAAATCGGTGATGGCCTTTCGCTGTTCGTAAAGGCGGTCTAACATATGTAGGGTTGAATTCCATCTTGTTGCAACGTCGCAGATCAGGCGATGCTGTGGAATTCCGTTCTGCCGCTGCAGCTCAATGAGGGTGTTCTTTGCGGTGTAGGAATGGCTGAAATGCATGCACAGTTTACGTGACATTTTAAGGATGTCTTGCAGTGGGATGGTGGATTTTAGGAACCGCTTGACAACCAGATTGAACACGTGAGCCATGCATGGCGCATGGCACAACCTTCCTTGACGCAGAGCAGACACCATGTTCTTTCCGTTGTCGGTCAACATGGTTCCGATTTTAAGTTTGCGCGGAGACAGCCATCTGTCGATTTCTCTGTTCATTACACTCAGCAGTTCCTCCCCTGTGTGACTACGTTCGCCAAGGCATACCAGGTGCAGCACAGCGTGACACCGTTGCGCCCTGCACATGTGATATGCCGGTCGGGTAATGGGACTTGGCACGGGGGTGGCGGCTGAGGACACGGCGGAAAAAGAGGTGGTAGAGGCGGACATGTTTGCTGGACCAAGGACGTGCAAACGTGGAGGCAAAAGCGTCGTGACCTGTCCAAGTTGCTGGTGCGACTGTGCCGGCACCACGTTCACCCAGTGGGCCGTAAATGACATGTACTGTCCCTGACCGTAGTTACAGCTCCACACGTCGGCGCTGCCGTGCACTTTGGCAGAGACCGACATGCTCAAAGACTGGCCCACCATCTCTTCTACATGTGAATGCAGGGCTGGCACTGCCTTTTGGGCAAAGAAATGACGGCTTGGCACTCTCCACCGCGGCGCGGCACAAGCCATCATTTCTCTGAAAGGTGCTGAGTCCACCACTTGGAAAGGGAGGGACTGCAGCACCAGCAACTTGGACAGGAGGACGTTCAGCTTTTGCACCGTCGGGTGCGTGCTCGCAAACTGTTGTCTCTTGGAAACGGATTCCAAGAAAGACTGTTGACGGAATCCGAGAAGAGGAGTAGCAGGAGAAGGAGCATCTGAACGAGCGGAAGATGCCAACGAGCGACAACTCCCCTCAGCAGAGGTGTTGGAGCCTTGACTGGCTGATAGAGGGTGATTGACGACGTCGGGTGACGGAGCAAGTAACGGAGCGGGTGATGGAGCGGGGGCTGGGGCAGGCAGAACCGCCGTATCTTTATCACGGTTTTCCCAGGCCAACGAATGGTGACGCTGCATATGCTGACGCAACGCTGTAGTCCCAACATGGGCCCCCTGGCCACGCTTGCATTTCTGGCCACATAGTCGACATACGGCTACGTTTACTTCCTCGGGCGGCTTGACGAAAAATTGCCACACCGCCGAGTAGGAAACTTTGCCCCCGCTACTCCTCACTGGCTGACTGCTACTTCCTCCGTGCGCACCGGCACCACTACTGGCTGTGGTGGTAGGCTGCAGTGGAGCTGGTGCTCTACTCCGTGGACGTTTGGCTCCACTGACACTGCTGCGACCCTGCTGCCTCCTGGGCAACCCACCGACTGTTTCGCTCGCTGCCAAGCTGGCACCCTCTTCTCCTGATGATGCGGAAGAAATTGCCTGATGACGACGAGGCAGCCAAGTGCGATCAACCTCCTCATCATCAGGTACGGTCTCCGCCTCACTACTAGCCCCCTCGGCTGCGTCTGGGTCAGGAGACAGACCTGTCTCTAGACCGGCTACAGAGCCACTCTCCTCGCCAGTACTTCTTCGCCTGGCTGCTGAAAAGGCCGATGTCTCCCCCCGTTCCTGACCGCCCTCTGTTAGCTCTTCCTCACTGTACAGTGGGGCTGAGCCCACAGCATGCGATACTTCGCTTGGTGAGGGAACAGCAAAGGACAGGGGCAGGTAGAGGACATGTGATTTCAGTGGGCTTGCTCCCGGGCCATGCCAACTAACGGTTGTGTCTGACGTACCCACCGACCGTTGGCTGTAGGTGTCAGAGGTGACCTGGGAAGAGGAAGACGACCGAGCCAACCAATCAATGACGGTAGGGTTGTCGGTGGAGACACGACCGCTGGATGACACCGGGAGCACTGGCCTCTGGCTGCGAATAGTGCTGCCTCGACCCCTTCCTCTGCTGCCACGTCTGCTCGCTCCTAAAAAATTGCCTCCTCTGCCACTCCTCTGCATGTTGTCTGACATACTCTTTAATTCAACGATTATGTGTCCCTGAGTAACAATTCTCTGGCACTCAGTAACAATTCTGTCTGTCCCTGAGTAACAATTCTCTGGCACTCAGTAACAATTCTGTCTGTCCCTGAGTAAAAATTCTGTGGCCCTAAGTAAAGTTTCTGTGGCCCTGAGTAACAATTCTCTGGCACTCAGTAACAATTCTGTCTGTCCCTGAGTAACAATTCTCTGGCACTCAGTAACAATTCTGTCTGTCCCTGAGTAAAAATTCTGTGGCCCTAATTAAAGTTTCTGTGGCCCTGAGTAACAATTCTCTGGCACTCCGTAACAATTCTGTCTGTCCCTGAGTAAAAATTCTGTGGCCCTAAGTAAAGTTTCTGTGGCCCTAAGTAACAATTCTCTGGCACTCAGTAACAATTCTGTCTGTCCCTGAGTAACAATTCTCTGGCACTCAGTAACAATTCTGTCTGTCCCTGAGTAAAAATTCTGTGGCCCTAAGTAAAGTTTCTGGGGCCCTGAGTAACAATTATCTGGCACTCCGTAACAATTCTGTCTGTCCCTGAGTAACAATTCTCTGGCACTCAGTAACAATTCTGTCTGTCCCTGAGTAAAAATTCTGTGGCCCTAATTAAAGTTTCTGTGGCCCTGAGTAACAATTCTCTGGCACTCCGTAACAATTCTGTCTGTCCCCGAGTATGAATTCTGTGGCCCTAACTAGCGTTTCTTTGTCCCTAAGTAACAGTTCTGTGGCCCTGAGTAACAATTCTGTGTCTGTGCGAGTAACAATTCTGTGGCCCTAAGTAAAAGTTCTGTGGCCTTCAGTAACAATTCTGTGTCTGTGCGAGTAACAATTCTGTGTCTGTGCGAGTAACAATTCTGTGGCCCTAAGTAAAGTTTCTGTGGCCCTAAGTAACAATTCTCTGGCACTCAGTAACAATTCTGTCTGTCCCTGAGTAACAATTCTCTGGCACTCAGTAACAATTCTGTCTGTCCCTGAGTAAAAATTCTTTGGCCCTAAGTAAAGTTTCTGGGGCCCTGAGTAACAATTCTCTGGCACTCCGTAACAATTCTGTCTGTCCCTGAGTAACAATTCTCTGGCACTCAGTAACAATTCTGTCTGTCCCTGAGTAACAATTCTCTGGCACTCAGTAACAATTCTGTCTGTCCCTGAGTAAAAATTCTGTGGCCCTAAGTAAAGTTTCTGTGGCCCTGAGTAACAATTCTCTGGCACTCAGTAACAATTCTGTCTGTCCCTGAGTAACAATTCTCTGGCACTCAGTAACAATTCTGTCTGTCCCTGAGTAAAAATTCTGTGGCCCTAAGTAAAGTTTCTGTGGCCCTGAGTAACAATTCTCTGGCACTCCGTAACAATTCTGTCTGTCCCTGAGTATGAATTCTGTGGCCCTAACTAGCGTTTCTTTGTCCCTAAGTAACAGTTCTGTGGCCCTGAGTAACAATTCTGTGTCTGTGCGAGTAACAATTCTGTGGCCCTAAGTAACAGTTCTGTGGCCCTCAGTAACAGTTCTGTGTCTGTGCGAGTAACAATTCTGTGTCTGTGCGAGTAACAATTCTGTGGCCCTAAGTAAAGTTTCTGTGGCCCTAAGTAACAATTCTCTGGCACTCAGTAACAATTCTGTCTGTCCCTGAGTAACAATTCTCTGGCACTCAGTAACAATTCTGTCTGTCCCTGAGTAAAAATTCTGTGGCCCTAAGTAAAGTTTCTGTGGCCCTGAGTAACAATTCTCTGGCACTCCGTAACAATTCTGTCTGTCCCTGAGTAACAATTCTCTGGCACTCAGTAACAATTCTGTCTGTCCCTGAGTAAAAATTCTGTGGCCCTAAGTAAAGTTTCTGTGGCCCTGAGTAACAATTCTCTGGCACTCCGTAACAATTCTGTCTGTCCCTGAGTAAAAATTCTGTGGCCCTAATTAAAGTTTCTGTGGCCCTGAGTAACAATTCTCTGGCACTCCGTAACAATTCTGTCTGTCCCCGAGTATGAATTCTGTGGCCCTAACTAGCGTTTCTTTGTCCCTAAGTAACAGTTCTGTGGCCCTGAGTAACAATTCTGTGTCTGTGCGAGTAACAATTCTGTGGCCCTAAGTAAAAGTTCTGTGGCCTTCAGTAACAATTCTGTGTCTGTGCGAGTAACAATTCTGTGTCTGTGCGAGTAACAATTCTGTGGCCCTAAGTAAAGTTTCTGTGGCCCTAAGTAACAATTCTCTGGCACTCAGTAACAATTCTGTCTGTCCCTGAGTAACAATTCTCTGGCACTCAGTAACAATTCTGTCTGTCCCTGAGTAAAAATTCTGTGGCCCTAAGTAAAGTTTCTGTGGCCCTGAGTAACAATTCTCTGGCACTCCGTAACAATTCTGTCTGTCCCTGAGTAACAATTCTCTGGCACTCAGTAACAATTCTGTCTGTCCCTGAGTAAAAATTCTGTGGCCCTAAGTAAAGTTTCTGTGGCCCTGAGTAACAATTCTCTGGCACTCCGTAACAATTCTGTATGTCCCTGAGTATGAATTCTGTGGCCCTAACTAGCGTTTCTTTGTCCCTAAGTAACAGTTCTGTGGCCCTGAGTAACAATTCTGTGTCTGTGCGAGTAACAATTCTGTGGCCCTAAGTAACAGTTCTGTGGCCCTCAGTAACAGTTCTGTGTCTGTGCGAGTAACAATTCTGTGTCTGTGCGAGTAACAATTCTGTGGCCCTAAGTAACAGTTCTGTGGCCTTCAGTAACAATTCTGTGTCTGTGCGAGTAACAATTCTGTGTCTGTGCGAGTAACAATTCTGTGGCCCTAAGTAAAGTTTCTGTGGCCCTAAGTAACAATTCTCTGGCACTCAGTAACAATTCTGTCCGTCCCTGAGTAACAATTCTCTGGCACTCAGTAACAATTCTGTCTGTCCCTGAGTAAAAATTCTGTGGCCCTAAGTAAAGTTTCTGGGGCCCTGAGTAACAATTCTCTGGCACTCAGTAACAATTCTGTCTGTCCCTGAGTAACAATTCTCTGGCACTCAGTAACAATTCTGTCTGTCCCTGAGTAAAAATTCTGTGGCCCTAAGTAAAGTTTCTGTGGCCCTAAGTAACAATTCTCTGGCACTCAGTAACAATTCTGTCTGTCCCTGAGTAACAATTCTCTGGCACTCAGTAACAATTCTGTCTGTCCCTGAGTAAAAATTCTGTGGCCCTAATTAAAGTTTCTGTGGCCCTAAGTAACAATTCTCTGGCACTCAGTAACAATTCTGTCTGTCCCTGAGTAACAATTCTCTGGCACTCAGTAACAATTCTGTCTGTCCCTGCGTAAAAATTCTGTGGCCCTAATAACGTTTCTGTGGCCCTAAGTAACAATTCTCTGGCACTGAGTAACAATTCTGTCTGTCCCTGAGTATGAATTCTGTGGCCCTAACTAGCGTTTCTTTGTCCCTAAATAACGATTCTGTGGCCCTCATTAACAAGTCTGTGTCCCTGAGTAATGGTTCTCTGTCCCTAAGTAACTTTTCTCTGTCCCCAATTATCGTTTCTGTGGCCCTAACTCTGTCCCTGTCCCTAGTACAGAGCGGTCTGCCTCTGTTCAATAACTGCAGGCAAATGAAGAATTCCAAAATGGCCGCTATTTATAGCTCGACCATTACACAGTGCTGGCTGGCTGGCTGCTGATTGGCTGATGCGATCACATGTAGTTGAGGAATGCATTATGGGTCAGCGCGCCTTGTCTGCGCGCCTTCCCAGACATCCCCGCTCCGTCGCCGCACATGTCAGCCGCCATTTTCTGAAAAATTTCGATTCGCACGTCCGAATTAGGCTATTTTTCGGATTCGGCACGAATCTAAATTTTTCCGATATTCGACTCGAATTCCACTTCGGATACTTCGATTCGCTCATCTCTAATAATAATAATAATAATATATAAATCCTTTATAATAATAATAATTTAGAAACACATTGTAGCCAAACTCCAGCTCACACTTTATATGCAGTTAGAAAACTTTTTTTTTCCTTTTGGGATAATGGTTTTCCTTGAAAAAATAAAAGCTGATCATTCCCATATGGAAGAAAAATATATTTGAAATATATGTAAACAATATTCTTCCCAAATATATTGCCATTAAATTTGAAATGCTACAATTTTGGCCATATTCAATATATTTCAAAAAATATATATAAATATACTGTATGTTGAAATGCATTTTTATTAGAAAATGTATGAAAAATACTTTTAAATTTCAAATATACTGTATGACTTTAAAAATACAAATCTACATTTTTGGAATGCATTTACAAATATATGTAAAAATATATGTTATATATATATATTAAATTTACTTATATATTACTTATATATTATACTTAAATATATATTAAAATTACTTTTTTATATGTAAAAAAGTTTTTAAAAAATATTTATTTTTAAAATATATCCTTCAGATTTTTTTAACATATAAAAAAGTAATTTCAACATATATTTTTACATATATTTGTAAATGCATTCCAAAAATGTAGATTTGTATTTGTAGAGACACACAGTAGATTAGAAATGTATTTTAAAAAATATTTGTCATATATTTCGTAATAAAAACGCATTTCAACATACAGTATATATATACGGGGGAGGGAAATTCAAAAATGTAAAAATGTGACCTTCACTAAATACACTAAAATCACATAGTATAACATTCCTGTATCAACCCATTTCACATACATTTTGTCCCGAGTGCTTTGTCCGGCGCCCTGTCTGCATTTTTACTGTTCTTTCTGCCTGGAAACTGAGAAACGTCCATGGCGTCCAAAAAGCGTCCCTTTAGGTCAGACGCGGTTTTAGACCGGCTAGAGAACAGCGATAGTAAATCAGAACCACTTGCAGAATTGAGTGATAATGATTCGTGGGGGAAATTCCTCATCAGACACTGAAAACGATTCTGCGACTTTGCTCAGCGATGTGTGAACTTGGAGCTCTATTTCACATTTCAGTGTTTTTGGTTTGATTATATTATTGAATTAAATTTATTATTATTATATTATTATTTTTTATGATTATTTATTATACAATTATTATATAATCACAAAGCGTAAATATAATAAATATATTCAAAGTTCATAAAGTGATAAATAGGTAACAGTGAGGTCCTGGTGGCTCGGCTTGGTGGTTGTGCTCTCGTGAACAGAAGAAATGCCCACTCACCAGACGCACAGTAATAATGTGCATTTATAAAATGTATCCAGATGTCATCAGAAAAGGTCATCAGGGCCAGGCAGGAAATGACTCCCTCTTAGCATGAATGGATCCAAAGGGCCTTATTGGGTGATCCAGGAGCGTCCAGAGCTCCCCTTAGGGGATGGATGGGTGCAGATCTCAGGGGGTTAGCAGGCTCCCTCTCTGGAGGCTTAAGGCTGGGAGTCTGGAAAATTAGCACTCCGTAAAGGAGTCAAGATAAAACATGCCCATAGTGTAGTATTGTTAAACTCTTTATTAGGAGTAAACAGGAATAAACAGATGCATCCAAAGACAATCAGTATGAGAACTGGACTAACCATCCATAAGAAATGATGGCCGCCGGAGCTCCGCGTTGCTCCGACGACGTGACGTCATGGCGTAATTGGCTCCTCCTGAAGACGATCCCCTCTGAAGACGTGCTGGTGCACGAAACACGCCAGGAGGAGCCAATTACGCCGTGATGTCACGTCGTCGGAGCAACGTGGAGCTCCGGTGGCCATCGTTTCTTATGGACAGTTAGTCCGGTTCTCAAACTGATTGTCTTTGGATGCATCTGTTTATTCCTGTTTACTCCTAATAAAGAGTTTAACAATACTACACTATGGGCATGTTTTATCTTGACTCCTTTGCAGAGTGCTAATTTTCCAGACGCCCAGCCTTAAGCCTCCAGAGAGGGAGCCTGCTAACCCCCTGAGATCTGCACCCATCCATCCCCTAAGGGGGACTCTGGACACTCCTGGATCACCCAATAAGGCCCTTTGGATCCATTCATCCTAAGAGGGAGTCATTTCCTGCCTGGCCCTGATGACCTTTTCTGATGACATCTGGATACATTTTATAAATGCGCATTATTACTGTGCGTCCGGTGAGTGGGCATTTCTTCTGTTCATGAGAGCACAACCACCGAGCCGAGCCACCAGGACCTCACTGTTACCTATTTATCACTTTATGAACTATTAATATATTTATGCTTTGTGATTACTTATGTATTGGAGTATTACCTTCTTAACGATTCATCAACATCATACAGATGAATAATTGTAGATTCACACAGTGTATGGCCAATCTCAATCAGCCGATATTCCTTAAATGAAGTATTTTCATGGGATTGCAGTGATAAGGTTTCTAAAATGAACAAACATTTGTTAATGTACCAATTGCTGGAAAAAAACCGTGGAAACACACAACTCATTAAATAATTATTATAATCAAGACCATGTTGTTGTCACTGATGAAATATGAATCTGTGTAAATTCTTAAGTTGAAGAATGGTATATTCTCCTTTACATCAAAAAAATTGGTTTGAGTATGTTAGGAAAGTCTTGACTGTGCATAATAGCAATAAAACATTCAAGTGATTTGCCAGCAGAGACTCCAAAGATTTCTCTTTAACCACTTGCCTACCGGGCACTTATACCCCCTTCCTTACCAGGCCAATTTTCAGCTTTCAGCGCTGTCGCACTTTGATTGACAATTGCGCGGTCATGCAACATTGTACCCATATGAAATTTTGATCATTTTTTTCTCATAAATAGAGCTTTCTTTTGGTGGTATTTAATCACCGCTGGGCACTTTACTTTTTGCTCTATCAACAAAAAATTGCAAAAAATTTGAAAAAAAAAAGTTTCTTTGTTTCTATTATAAAATTTTTCAAACAGGTAATTTTTCTCCTTCACTGATGTGCATTGATGAGGCAGCACTGATAGGCGGCACTGATAGGCGGCACTGATGGGCACTGATAGGCAGCACTAATGAGGTGGCACGGATAGGCGGCACTGATACGTGGCACTGATACGCGGCACTGATAATGGGTACTGATAGACAGCACTGATAGGTGGCACTGACTGGCATCACTGCTGGGCACTGACTGACGGCACTGCTGGGCACTGACTGGCACAAACGCTGGGCACTGACTGGTGGCACTGACTGGCAGCACTGCTGGGCTGCACTGATGGGCACTGGTGGGTGGCACTGGTGGGCACAGGTGGGTGGCACTGCTGGGCACAGGTAGGTGGCACTGCTGGGCACAGGTGGGCGGGACTTGTGGGTGGCACTGCTGGGCACCGATCATCAGGGCATTGATCATCAGTGCCCTGATGATCGGTGCCAATCCCCGCTCTAACAACTGCTGGTTCTCGGCAGTACTTTCCTCACGATCTGACAGCGTGAGGAAACTGCAGCCGCGAACCGGCAATTGCATTTCGCGGTGATCAGCGTGTCATTGGACATGGCTGATCACGTGGTAAAGGGCCGCTGTGATTGGCCTTTTACCACCTCACATGATCAGCTGTGTCCGTAGGACACAGCGATCATGGAGATCGCCGGGTGCGCGCCCCCTGGGGCGCGCAGGAGAGCGTGTTCTGGGAGGACGTCATTTGACACCCACCCAGAACTGGCCGGCCGCAGTGTAGCCGTCATTCGGCTATCTGCGGTCGGCAAGTAGTTAATAGGAGCAAATGTGGTTCCTTATAGGGGTAAATAGGACCGATGTCCCGTTTTGCATAAAATGCTTGTGAGATAATACTCAGAATTCACCTATATGAGGACCAAAAATTTCTCTAATATGAGAATACTTGAATTCCCAATTGCGAGCAAGGTGAGTGGCCACGCACAGAAGCTGAAATTCTAATCTCCTCCTGTGCAGAGAGCAGTTACAGGTGTATCATCCTGAACAGTGAAGGGTTTGTTGGTAGGTGATACACCCATTGAGGTTGTACATGGAAACTTCGCCCTTCCTGTGCGGACGCTGGCATCCTCTATCCAATATTTGGACCTTACATCCCCAATCTATTTCCATTTCCCAAACTAAGGCAGATCAGGGTCAGATTCATCAGGGTCACATTCATCAGGGTCACATTCATCAGGGTCAGATTCATCAGGGTCACATTCATCAGGGTCAGATTCATCAGGGTCAGATTCATCAGGGTCAAATTCATCAGGGTCACATTCATCAGGGTCACATTCATCAGGGTCACATTCATCAGGGTCACATTCATCAGGGTCAGATTCATCAGGGTCACATTCATCAGGATCACATTCATCAGGATCACATTCATCAGGATCACATTCATCAGGATCACATTCATCAGGGTCACATTCATCAGGGTCAGATTCATCAGGATCAGCCATGGACAGAACACATGGTCCAGTATTCGCTCAGCTCTTCTAATTAAGACGCAATTCCTCGTATAAAACTGTCCAGCAGGTGGCAGCGTTCTACAGGAGGTCTCAACCTGCTGCATGGAGGGATACAGGACAGAGGGACGGTGGATGGAGGGACAGACAGGTGGAAAGATGGAGGAATAGACGAGTGAATTAGGTGATTTTGCCAGAACTGATTTGGCATCTAAACAAAATTGTGTCAAAATCAGCCTCAAATGTCATTAGGCGGATGGCTCTGTGCGAAATTTGCTAGAAAAATAAACCATGGCTTTACTTTCCACAAAAGTCATGAGATCCCCAAGTGGAAGATGACAGGACAATCAATGGCCTAGTTGGCAGAGTAAAGGTTTGTGGGGGTTTTCTGGTACAAGAACTGGTCCAGGATAGGTTAAAGATGTTTCTAGGACCCTCAGGAGACATTTAAAGCCCAATGTAACATTGGCCAATTGCTAATAGAAAAACTTCATTGAAGTACAAAGTACGACCTGTCCTTCTGCCCTGACACTGCTCCCCCACCCCTTACACTTACTGGCTATTCCCAGCTGTCAAAAACAGACCATCTGACACAGTGTTTAAAAAACATTGTCCAGAGAGGAGATAGAGATACAATGTAACATTGTTTATAAACATTGATCAGACAGGAGATAGAGATACAAAGTAACATTGTTTATAAATATCAATCGGATGGGAGATGGAGAGATACAAAGTAACATTGTTTATAAACATCAATCGGATGGGAGATGGAGAGATACAAAGTAACGTTGTTTATAAACATTGATCGGATGGGAGATAGAGAGATACAAAGTAACATTGTTTATAAACATCAATCGGATGGGAGATGGAGAGATACAAAGTAACATTGTTTATAAACATCAATCGGATGGGAGATGGAGAGATACAAAGTAACATTGTCTATAAACATCGATCAGACGGTAAATAAAGAGATACAAAGCAACATTGTTTATAAACATCGATCAGATGGGAGATAGATACAAAGTAACATTGTTTATAAACATCGATTGGACAGGAGATGGGGAGATACAAAGTAACATTGTTTATAAACATCAATCGGATGGGAGCTCAAGAGCTACAAAGTAACATTGTCTATAAACATCAATCAGACAGGAGATAGAGAGATACAAAGTAACATTGTCTATAAACATTGATCAGATGGGAGATGGAGAGATACAAAGTAACATTGTCTATAAACATCAATCAGACAGGAGATAGAGAGATACAAAGTAACATTGTCTATAAACATTGATCAGATGGGAGATGGAGAGATACAAAGTAACATTGTTTATAAACATCGATCAGATGGGAGATACAAAGTAACATTGTTTAAAAACATCGATCGGACAGGAGATGGAGAGATACAAAGTAACATTGTTTATAAACATCGATCAGACGGGAGATAGAGAGATACAAAGTAGCATTGTTTATAAACATTGATCGGACAGGAGATGGAGAGATACAAAGTAACATTGTTTATAAGTGGGTTCATTGTTTATTAATTATTGATCATACAGCTGAGTAGCTGCAGCCACTGATCAAGACAAATTTTCCAACATGTCCCTTCACCAGAAGTTGATCAGAGGATGGACTTCTGTCAAGCAAGTACAGACACACAATCAAAATTTGGCTAGTCCCTGTCAAACTGGCCGAATTTTGATCAGGTTACAACCAACTTTAGTTTACCCTAATCAGCCTTATGCCGGCCATAGACGGGTCGAACATCAGCCAATTTTTCGGCCGAAAATTTTTTTTTTCGTACTGTTAGTGGGTTAATTGGTCAGCCGTTTTTTGGGGGTTTTGCTCATTTTTTTTTATCGGGCATGTTTGAAAATTCACGGTCGATTTTGACGATCGGACAATTTTCTTGGCAATGATGGGCAAATCGGCCGATCGTTTTACCGATAACAAATCTGCGCATGAGCCGTAACCTGCAAGAAGAAGAAGCAGAATTCCAGTCCGCTATTATATTTTATATGAAAAGTCTTGCGGTTGCAACAAATGTATCCATTTGTATCCAAATGAAAACATCTGTATCCAAATAATGTATTACAATGTTTTTATTTGGATACAAATGGATACATTTGTTGCAACCGCAAGACTTTTCATATAAAATATAATAGCGGACTGGAATTCTGCTTCTTCTTCTTAAGTATTGCTGTCACATTGTATGGTGCGCTCCCCTGTCTCTGCAAGGAACAGAAGTTATGGGGTAATGCCGGCCGTAGACGGTTCGAAAATCGGCCGATTTTTTTTAACATTGGTGGTAACGTCGGCCGATCAGACGACCAATTTTTTTTTTTTTTCACACTCGACCGATATTCGACCCGTCTATGGCCTGCATTAGCTGATCCCTTCCCTCATCTCTTAACGACATTTTCTTGCTGATTTCTGACCATTACTTTTTTGTAATCATTATTATTATGGTTTTGTTTTCATTTGTTTTGCTCGTTTATTTATTTATTTAGGTGTTGCATTAAAAAAAAGGCAAAAATTGAAAAGGAAAGCCTTTTTATCATTTCTAATAAACTTTGCAAAGCTTAGTTCAAGAATCATAATTTTAGCTGAATTTTAACAAATAATAGAATCAAATATATATTTTTTATCTACAGTAACCATTTTTTTTACCAACACTCAAAGTTGGAAAAAAAACGTTTTTTAAGTTTTTTGTTTCATTTTCTGTTTTTGGGTTGATGGCTTCCATGAAAATAAAGTAAGACAATATCACCAAAAAAAGAAACAGATGATCTCTGTGTTACTTTATCTTAGGTCATGAGAAAGTTATTGCTGAATAAACAGACCAATAGCAGAACTGTAAAAATGTCTGCGATCCATGGGGTGGGTGACCGGGGGGGAGATCTGAACTGTAAAAATGTCTGCGATCCATGGGGTGGGTGACCGGGGGGGAGATCTGAACTGTAAAAATGTCTGCGATCCATGGGGTGGGTGACCGGGGGGGAGATCTGAACTGTAAAAATGTCTGCGATCCATGGGGTGGGTGAACGAGGGGGAGATCTGAACTGTAAAAATGTCTGCAATCCATAGGGTGGGTGAACGAGGGGGAGATCTGAACTGTAAAAATGTTTGCGATCCATGGGGTGGGTGACCAGGGGGGGAGATCTGAACTGTAAATATGTCTGTGATCCATGGGGTGGGTGACCAGGGGGGAGATCTGAACTGTAAAAATGTCTGCAATCCATAGGGTGGGTGAACGAGGGGGAGATCTGAACTGTAAAAATGTCTGCGATCCATGGGGTGGGTGACCAGGGGGGGAGATCTGAACTGTAAAAATGTCTGCGATCCATGGGGTGTGTGAATGGGGGGGAGATCTGAACTGTAAAAATGTCTGTGATCCGTGGGGTGGGTGAATGGGGGGGGGGAGATCTGAACTGTAAAAATGTCTGTGATCCATGGGGTGGGTGACCGGGGGGGGGGGAAGATCTGAACTGTAAAAATGTTTGCGATCCATGGGGTGGGTGACCAGGGGGGGAGATCTGAACTGTAAAAATGTCTGCGATCCATGGGGTGGGTGACCGGGGGGGAGATCTGAACTGTAAAAATGTTTGCGATCCATGGGGTGGGTGACCAGGGGGGGAGATCTGAACTGTAAAAATGTCTGCGATCCATGGGGTGGGTGACCGGGGGGGAGATCTGAACTGTAAAAATGTCTGCAATCCATAGGGTGGGTGAACGAGGGGGAGATCTGAACTGTAAAAATGTCTGCGATCCATGGGGTGGGTGACCGGGGGGGAGATCTGAACTGTAAAATTGTCTCTGATCCATGGGGTGGGTGACCGGGGGGGAGATCTGAACTGTAAAAATGTCTGCAATCCATAGGGTGGGTGAACGAGGGGGAGATCTGAACTGTAAAAATGTTTGCGATCCATGGGGTGGGTGACCAGGGGGGGAGATCTGAACTGTAAATATGTCTGTGATCCATGGGGTGGGTGACCAGGGGGGAGATCTGAACTGCAAAAATGTCTGCGTTCCATGGAGTGGGTGACCAGGGGGGGAGATCTGAACTGTAAAAATGTCTGCGATCCATGGGGTGGGTGAATGGGGGGGAGATCTGAACTGTAAAAATGTCTGTGATCCGTGGGGTGGGTGAATGGGGGGGGGGAGATCTGAACTATAAAAATGTCTGTGATCCATGGGGTGGGTGACCGGGGGGGGGAAGATCTGAACTGTAAAAATGTCTGCGATCCATGGGGTGGGTGACCGGGGGGGAGATCTGAACTGTAAAAATGTCTGCGATCCATGGGGTGGGTGACCAGGGGGGAGATCTGTACTGGTTGAACCTTAATCTCACCTTCATCTCTGACTCCAACGCTTTTCACAAAAATTTTACTGAAATATTCTGAATTTTTCCAGCATTTGAGTGAAATAAAAACCTTTCCTTTCAGATGGTCACATGGACTATTGGGTGTTCAAGATGGATAACAATTATGAATATGGCGCAGGTAAGATAACAATGTCCGCCTGTTCTTACAGAGGACACATTAACATTGTCCATACTTACATATAGTTACATAGTTAGTCTGACTGAAAAAAAGACAAAATTCCATCCAGTTCAACCATTAAAAAAAAAGTTATAATCCTACACCCACAGTTGGTCCAGAGGAAGGCAAAAAAAACAGCAAAGCACGATCCAATTTGCTCCTGCAGGGAAAAAAATTCCTTCCTGATCCCCCGAGAGGCAATCGGATATTCCCTGGATCAACTTTATCTATAAATGTTATATCCAGTTATATTCTGTGTATACAAGAAAGGATCCAGGACTTTCCTACAGCAATCCACTGAGCTGGCCACAACCAACTCTTGAGGGAGTCTATTCCACATTCTCACAGCTCTTACTGTGAAGAAACCTTTCTGTGTCTTCAAAATCAGAATGTTCCCCTTTAACCACTTCCAGTCTGGGCACTTTCCCCCCCTTCCAGTCCGGACAGTTTTCCCCCCTTCCAGTCCGGACACGTTCCCCCCCTTCCGGTCCAGACACTTTCACCCCCTCCCTGTCCAGGCCAATTTTCAGCTTTCAGCGCTGTCACACTTTGAATGACAATTGCGCGGTCATGCATCACTGTACTCATATGAATTTTTTTAGCATTTTTTTGAGACAGATAAAGCTTTATTTTGGTGGTATTTATTCACTGCTGGGATTTTTATTTTTTTTGCTATGTAACTGAAAATGTTCAAAAATTTTTAAAAAAAAGTGTTTTTCTTATAAAATTTTGCAAATAAATAATATTTCTTCATAAATCTTGGCCAAAATGTATTCCGTTATCTTTTTAGTAAAAACAAAATAACCCAAATTAGTTTATAACCAAAAATTATAATTTTTAAACTTTTTTTTACATTTTTTTAATATTATTATATATGGGGTTGTTTTTTTTTTTTGGTTTTTTTTTTTACATACTGTCACCCTAGCAGTACAGTGTCACCATGGTGACACTGTACTACTTGTGGGGGGTGATGAAGATTTTTTTTTACACTGATTGCTTTTACACCCATCAAGGCTGTAAAAGCAATAATTTCTCCTTCTCTCTGGCTGCATTCTTGCGGCCATGGAGAAATACTGTGAGAGCTGTGATTGGTCACAGCTTGTCACATGGTACAAGGCTGTTGTGAATAGCCCTGTACCATGTGACCTCTGTGATCATTCACAGATTTCACACGTAGTAAGCAATGATGTCAGAAGTGACATCTTGCTTACTACTCTGCATGTGATCACTGATTGGCCAATCAGTGATCACATGATCAGGACCTCACACAGAGGTCCCGTACGACAATCGGTGTTCCACTGTGTCCGGAGGACACAGTGGGCACCGGATCGCGGTGCTGCGCACTCCCAGGGAGTGTGCACAAGCAGGGTGCGGGGAGGCCGTTTATAAACAGCCACCTGACCCTGCACTGCCACCATCTGGCCGTTTATATACAACGGCCGGACGGGAGGTGGTTAAAATAACAGACAGATATTAAAAGGAGGCTGCTATTAAACCAGCTGTCCCTCTTCTCAACCTCAACTTTGACACTTAACCAGATAATCTATAACCAACCTATAGCTGAGTACACACTGTACCAATTGCGCTACGTCGGTGGCCCTGTTTATGACGATTGTGTGCAATAGAGGCATGGACACTGTACATGACAAGCCATCTTGTTAGGTCATGGTCATGTTGTTTCTCCTGCTCTCCCTTTTGAATAGAATGTGAGTCTGTGGTGAACTGAGTTCAAAAATGCATATCGTCCTAGATGAGCACAGCTGGATGAGCTCCAGGGCTGTAAACCACTAATTAGTCTGGTGCAGGAGGTCTGATTGAAACCACTTTCCTCTGCCTGGTCATAAAACCATAACTCAGTCAGTCATGACCTGTTAGGCCATTAGGGCTAGAGTGTGCCATAAAATGTACATTCCACATGAGTCATTTTTCATACAAATTCATAAACTTCAGCAGGAACTGGGCACATTAATATGAAGTACATATTCGGATAGGTCATTTTAATATGAGTCACATGACACCTTACATCCCTATGTACCACCTACAAGAGGGTAGAAAGCAATTTCTTTAATCCGGAGTGGCAGGATATGCTAAAGTTTAGTATCTGTGCATTTGGAATATAATTCTAAATATTAGTCTGCCAGTTGCTAGGATGCTACCTGTACCTATTGAAGGTTATTGACCGTAGTATGAACTTGGAAGTGATTTGGTCCAAACCTTGGTTACTGCCCAACACCCATCCCCAAATGTGGTGATTGGCCATTTGTTCTCAGGAGACACCCATTTGAGATGATAGAAAAAGACTGACAGCCTGGAGAAAAATGAGCTCTCCTTTTAACATTGATCAGGAACCATCTTGAGAGCAAAGGCAACCTTTTGTTCAGACGATTGGACTCTGCTCAAACCAAGGACTTTTGCAAGTATCCTGCCTTCTGAACTCTTTTCTTTTATTTCTCTGTTGTTTTATTGCTCTCTTTATATACTTGTTACATCTTTTTCTGTAAATATTTTAATTGCACCATTTTGACTTTTTTAGTAATAAATCCTATTTTCTGAAAAGTGTTGAACTGTCTCTAAAGCTTTTAATGCAAACTAAAGAATCCCTGTCTTTAAAGAGTGCTACTGTATGTATTAATCCTCTGAATACATCTGTCTGTGGTGACAGTGTGTGTTACAGACGCTTATACTAATATCATAGTGTTACTGCTAAGATTTGTGAGTTTCCTCCTTCTCTGTAAAAAGGAGGTGGTGGCAGTGTGAAGGGTTAATTGCGTAATTAACCTGACCCAGTAACAATCGCTCTACGCTGGCACATAGATTGTGGTCCCGCGAGCTGGAAAATCTTTGTGCAGGGCTCAGTTGAGAGTGGCATTGTTACGCACTTGACAGCGCGGTGTGAGATCGGCTGGTCCTTCGGTCATGAGTTGGTGAGAAGGGCTGGGGTCTGACACCGCGCACCATCACACTGTTGACTGACCCAACATCCTTCATTTGAAAATGTGAAGGAGCTGGGTGGAAAACTGTTGGATGAACAGTGGCTGTAGTCACTGTTTGGGTATTCTGACAGGTGTAACCAGTGACAATGTGTCTGCAGTGACCCCAACTCTCCTGTAGCTCCAGTGACCCCAGCTCTTCTGTATCTCCAGTGATCTCAGTGTCTCCATTGACTCCAGCTCTCCAGTACATCCAGTGATCCTGTGTTTCCAGTGACCTTAGCACTCCTGTATCTCCAGTGATTCCAGTGTCTTCAGTGACCCCAGCATTCCTGTATCTATAGTGATCCCAGTGTCTTCAGTGACCCCAGCTCTCCTGTGCCTCCAGGGAACTTCTGTGACCCCCTATGTCACCATGACCCAGTGTCTCTGGTGACCCCAGCTCTGCTATATCTCCAGTGATCCTGTGTCTCTATTGATTCCAGTTTTTCTGTATCTCCAGTGACCCCAGCTCTCCTTTATCCTCAGTGATTCCAGTGTCTTCGGTGATCCCAGTGTCTTTAGTGACCCCAGCTCTCCTGTATTTTCAGTGATCCTGTATCTCTCATGATCTCAGTGTCTCCATTGCCTCCAACTCTCCAGTATCTCCAGTGAACCTGTGTCTCCATCGACTCCTTCCATTATGTATCTCTAGTGACTCCTGCCTCATCAGTGACCCCAGCTCTTCTGTATCTCCAGTGATTTCAATGTGTCCATTGACTCCAGCTTGCCTGCATCTCCAGTGATCCCAGTGTCTCCAGTAATGCCAGATCTCTTATATCTCCAGTGAGCAAAGTGTTTTCAGGGACCCCAGCTGTCCTGTATCTCCAGTCATTCCAGTGTCTCCATTGACTCCAGTTTTTATTTATCTCCAGCGATCCCAGTGTCTCCAATAACCCCAGATCTCTTTTATCTTCAGTGATTCCAGTGTCTCTAGTGACCCCAGCTCTCCTGTATTTCCAATGATCTTGTATCTCTAGTGACCCCAGCTTTCTTGTAACTCCAGTGACCCCAGCTCAGCTGTATCTCCAGTGATGTTGTATCTCCAGTGACCCCAGCTCTCCTGTATCTCCAGTGATCTTGTATCTCCAGTGACCTCAGCTCTCCTGTATCTCCAGTGACCCCAGCTCTCCTGTATCTCCAGTGACCTCAGCTCTCCTGTATCTCCAGTGACCTCAGCTCTCCTGTATCTCCAGTGACTCCAGCTCAGCTGTATCTCCAGTGATTTTGTATCTCCAGTGACCTCAGCTCTCCTGTATCTCCAGTGACCCCAGCTCAGCTGTATCTCCAGTGATTTTGTATCTCCAGTGACCCCAGCTCTCCTGTATCTCCAGTGATCTTGTATCTCCAGTGACCTCAGCTCTCCTGTATCTCCAGTGACCCCAGCTCAGCTGTATCTCCAGTGATTTTGTATCTCCAGTGACCTCAGCTCTCCTGTATCTCCAGTGACCCCAGCTCTCCTGTATCTCCAGTGACCCCAGCTCTCCTGTATCTCCAGTGACCCCAGCTCAGCTGTATCTCCAGTGATTTTGTATCTTAAGTGACCCCAGCTCTCCTGTATCACCAGTGACCCCAGCTCTCCTGTATCTCCAGTGATCTTGTATCTCCAGTGACCCCAACTCTCCTGTATCTCCAGAGATATCAGTGTCTCCAGTGACCCCAGCTCTTCCGTATCCCCCAGCGATCCCAGCGTCTTCAATGACCCCAGCACTCCGGTGCCTCCAGGGAACCCCTGTGACCCCTGTGACTCCTGTGCACTCCTTAGTCACCGTCACCCCTGATGCACTCCTGTCTCTCTCAGTTAATAAAATATATTTTTACTGATATATTAATGATTACAGAGCTGCATTACTTTGTCTTTTATGTCTACCTGCCGTTCAGCTTTAAAAGCAAGAAGTAAATCCAATCCTGGTGACCACAATGCAGCTTTGTATATGGAATTGCCTCAATAACTAATTACAGGTTCTGCCCATAAGACTCAGAAATTGGCACGTGAACGTTTTGTGGGAGCGTTTTATCACTTTGACCTTTAAAGATGAGAATGTTCCATTGAAATTTCATCAGAACTTGAGCTGATTTTGTTTTCTCAGACAGATAACGTTTTCAGCTGACCGCACCGCGAACGCACAACTGATGGTTGGTGGCTAAAGGAACATCTGTTCCAGGATGATTGTTGAGGGGTTGTTTGCAGTGAGGAGGACTGGAGACATTAATGGGCTGACTGGGCCCAATAATGGCGACTTCTTACCATGTCCATCTGACCGCAAACAATGTCAGCGTTAATTATTATCTACAATGTACCAAAGATGACGGAACCCGCTGACAGGTGGGATCACCTGAGACTCTACCCACATGGGAGAAAAATATGTATGAAATATATTGTTACTATCCACTCCCTCCTAGATTGTAAGCTCCAAAGAGCAGGGCCCTCGACCCCCTCGTGTGCTGTATTGTTACTGTCTTGTCTCATGTTCTGTCCCCTTTGCTACTGTACAGCGCTGAGCACACCCTTTGGCGCTATATAAATACTGTATAATAATAATAATAATAAAAATATATTCTTCCCAAATATATTGACGTATATTTGAAATGCTACAATTTTGGCCATATTCAATATATTTCAAAATATATATATATATCACAATGTATCACAAATCCCTCTCCCAGTCTCAGCATTTGCATTTTCTGAATGTGCACTCCCACACGGAAGAAAAATATATTTTAAATCTATTTTTAAAATATTCTTCCCAAATATATTCACATATATTTGAAATACTAAAATTTTGGCCATATTCCATATATAGCAATAATAGAAAAAAAAAAAAAAAAAAAAAAAAAAAAATATATATATATATATATATATATATATATATATATATATATATACTGCATGTTGAAATGTGTTTTTATTACAAAATTTATGAAAAATATTTTTAAAACTATATATTTTTTTTAAACATATTCTTCAGATTTTTTTTAACATAATAAAAAAGTAATTTTAACATATTTTTTTACATATATTTGTAAATGAATTCCAAAAATGTAGATTAAATGTATTTTTAAAGACATACAGTATATTTGAAAATATTTTTAAAAATATTTTTCATATATTTTGTAATAAAAACACATTTCAGTATGCAGTGTGTATGTATATAATATGTGTGTTTATATATATATATATATATATATATATATATATATATATACACACTGCATACTGAAATGTGTTTTTATTACAAAATATATAAAAAATATGAGGAATAGCACCCCACTGTTGGTGTCAGTGCAGGAATTATCGCCCCATTGTTGGTTTGTTGGTGTCAGTGGGAGGAATAGTACCCCACTGTTGGTGACAGTGTAGGAATTATCGCCCATTGTTGGTCTCAGTGGGAGAAATAACACCCCACTGTTGGTGTCAGTGTAGGAATTATCGCCCATTGTTGGTCTCAGTGGGAGAAATAACACCCCACTGTTGGTGTCAGTGTAGGAATTATCGCACCATTGTTGGTGTCACTGGGAAGAATATTACCCCACTGTTGGTGTCAGTGTAGGAATTATCGCCCCATTGTTGGTGTCAGTGGGAAGAATAGTTCCCCACTGTTTGGTGTCAGTGTAGGAATTATCGCCCCATTGTTGGTGTCAGTGGGAGGAATAGTACCCCACTGTTGGTGTCAGTGTAGGAATTACCACCCCATTGTTGGTGTCACTGGGAGGAATAGTACCCCACTGTTGGTGTCAGTGTAGGAATTATTGCCCCATTCTTGGTGTCAGTGGGAGGAATATTACCCCACTGTTGGTGTCAGTGTAGGAATTACCACCCCATTGTTGGTGTCAGTGGGAGGAATAGTACCCCACTGTTGGTGTCAGTGTAGGAATTATCGCCCCATTGTTGGTGCCACTGGGAGGAATAGTACCCCACTGTTGGTGTCAGTGTAGGAATTATCGCCCCATTGTTGGTGTCAGTGGGAGGAATATTACCCCACTGTTGGTGTCAGTGTAGGAATTACTGCCCCAATTTTGGTGTCAGTAGGAGGAATAGTACCCCATCATTGGTGTCAGTGGGAGGAATAGTACCCCATCATTGGTGTCAGTGGGAGGAATAGTGCCCCATCATTGGTGTCAGTGGGAGGAATAGCGCCCCATCATTGGTGTCAGTGGGAGGAATAGTGCCCCATCATTGGTGTCAGTGGGAGGAATAGTGCCCCATCATTGGTGTCAGTGGGAGGAATAGTACCCCATCATTGGTGTCAGTGGGAGGAATGGTGCTCCATCATTGGTGTCAGTGGGAGGAATAGCGCCCCATCATTGGTGTCAGTGGGAGGAATAGTGCCCCATCATTGGTGTCAGTGGGAGGAATAGTACCCCACTGTTAGTGTCAGTGTAGGAATTATCACCCCATTGTTGGTGTCAGTGAGAGAAATAGTACCCCAGGGGCCAGATAAAGCCAAACAGAGGGCCACATCTGGCCCCTGGGATGCGGTCTGGAGACCACTGCTCTAGATGAACTGTGACTCCTCTGGAAATCCTCGATCACAGATGTACAGGAACAATGTGATGAAATAAAGGCACTCCGCACGTTTCACACAGCTCACACACTCGGTGATGCAACAAATCGGTAACATGAGGACAGTGCAAGAGGGGAAACCAGAGAAAGTGATCTCAGGGCCAATCACAGGCTGACAAGCAGACGAGTCACAGCACCTCCAGGGTTGTCAGACGCTGATCACTGCCAGGAATGGGTGACGGCTGCTGTGACCTGAATGAGACATCCACTGGGAGCTTGTGATTGGCTGATTGGTTTCCTGCACATTTTACTCCTTCTGGACCACATTCCCTGACCCCCCCACCCCCAGCTGACATCTTATGTTTTCCAACCACAGATATCCAACTGACATTATAGTTTTATCATAATATACTTTTTACAAGCTGCCATTGTTGAGTAATCCACAGTGGAAAATGACCAGTTCTGGGTATTACAATTACGACTCCTAAAGGCAGACATGGAAGAGACGTTCCCTGATCTAATCAGTGAACTGCTGAATGTCCGAGGGCTCTGTACTTGCTGTTGGATCCATGCTATTACATTTTGTGGCTCCCCCTTTGGGTAGTACGGTTAAATGCATGTTTAGATTGGGGGGGGTAAATCTTAGGAAATACCCTATTCTTGGCTACCACAGGCTTCCTCCCTACTGCCAGGGATGTATTTACCACAAGGCAAACAAGGCATTTGCCTAGGGCGGCATTTTTCAGGGGGGCAGCGCTGTCCCCCGAAAGAAGGAAAGGAAGAAGGGACACACACAGCACGGGGACCAGGTGGGATCTGAGAAAGGCTGAGGGCTGCTTGATGGTGTATGCAGAGCCTGACTCTTGTCCCCGGGGATGTCCAGAGCTGTGAAGGTGGGTGTCTTATCTCTTGCCAGGGTGGGGGGGTTGACAGTGTATGGGGGGGGCAGTGGTAGTGGAAGCCTCTCTCAGGTGAGGGCAGGTGGGGGGCCTGGGGTGTTGTTGGTCAATGTCAGGCTCTCTTCTTCAATGTCGGTTGGTGTCAGGGTCTCTCCGTGGGGGGGGAGCCAATTTTTGTGTTGCTTAGGGCAGCACGAAACCTAAATACACAACTGCATACTGTACAACTGGTCAAGGCAACATCATCCTCACCTGGGGAAAAAAAAAAGATACTACCCCCCCCCCCCCCAAAAAAAAAACTTTTTAGATGAAATTCCACTCATTGTTATTATTATACAGGATTTATATAGCGTCAACAGTTTGCTCAGCGCTGTACATTACAATGGGAGACAATACAGTAACAATACAATACAATACACGAGGGGATCGAGGGCCCTGATCCTGGGAGCTTACAATCTAGGAGGGAGGGGATGGTGGCACAGGAGGAGATAGCTGTGGGGGATGGGGTGGTAGGAAGAGTGGAGGAGGTCGGCAGGTTAGCAGGGGGTGGGGTAGGCTTCCCTGAAGAGGTGGGTTTTCAGGGTGCGCCTAAAGGAGAGGAGAGTAGGTGATAATCTGATGGGTTGGGGCAGGGAGTTCCAGAGGATGGGTGACACCCTGGAGAAGTCCTGGAGCATGGGAGGAGGAGACCAGGGAACTAGAGAGAAGGAGGTCTTGTGAGGAGCGGAGTGTGCGTGTTGGGTGGTACTTGGATATTAGGTCAGAGATGTAGTTCGGGGCAGTATGGTGGACGGCTTTCTACGTCAGCGTTAGGATTTTGAATTTGATCCGTTGGGCAATCGGAAGCCAGTGGAGGGATTGGCAGAGGGGGGTGGAGGACACTGAGCGGAGGCCAGGGGAGGGATTGGCAGAAGAGGGGGGTGGCGGAGATGGAGCGGTTGGAAAGGTGAATGAGTCTGGCAGCCGTATTCAGGATGGACTGAAGCGGGGATAGCCTGTGGCGAGGCAGGCCAGTGAGGAGGGAGTTGCAGTAGTCCAGTCGTGATATGATGAGGGAGTGGATGAGCTGTTTAGTGGTTTCTGGGGTTAGGAACGTGCGGATTTTGGCGATGTTGCGGAGGTGGAGTCTGCATGTTGCGGAGGTGGAGTCTGCATGTTGCGGAGGTGGAGTCTGCACGAGTTTGTTAAAGATTGGACTTGGGGCTGGAAGGATAGGTTGGAGTCCAGAATGACACCAAGTACTCTGGCTTGTGGGGCGGGCTGATGGTGGCTTTGTTGAACGCGATGGAGAAGTCGGGGGGGGGGGGCGCAGGCTGGGGGGAAGACTAGGAGCTCGGTTTTGGAGATGTTCAGTTTAAGGAAGTGGAGCGACATCTAGTCTGATATGTCGCTCAGTAGGTTTGTGATTCGGGCGGAGACCGAGGGGGTGAGGCGAGGGGTAGAGAGATAAATTTGCGTGTCATCGGCATAGAGGTGGTAGTTGAAGCCGTGGGAGTGTATGAGTTGGCCAGGGGAGGAGGTGTAGATGGAGAAGAGAAGGGGCCCGAGGACAGAGCCTTGAGGGACCCCAACAGAGAGGGGGAGTGAGGGGGAGGTGGTAGCGTTATAGGTAACGCTGAAAGAGCGCTGTGATAGGTAGGATGAGAGCCAGGAGAGAGCGGGATCTCTGAGGCCGAGGGAGTGTAGTTTTTTGAGGAGGAGGGGGTGCTGGACTGTGACAAAGGCCGCAGAGAGGTCAAGGAGTAGGAACACTGAGTAGTGGCCATTCGCTTTGGCGGTTAACAGGTCGTTGGAGAGTTTGAGTAAGGCAGTTTCGGTGGAGTGTAGGGGACGGAAGCCGGACTGTAGGGGGTCGAGGAGGTTGTTGTCGCTGAGGTGGGAGCTTAGGCGGGTGTAGACGAGGCACTCGAGGAGTTTAGATGTAAATGGCAGCAGGGAGATGGGTCTAAGGTTGTTCAGGTCGGTGGGGTCCAGGGAGGGCTTTTTAAGTATGGGGTGATGTGTGCGTACTTCAGAGGGGAGGGGAATGCGCCAGAAGAGAGGGAGAGATTAAAGATGTGGGTGAGGGAGCGTAGGATGGAGGGGGAGGGAGATCATAGGAGTTGTGAGGGGGCAGGTGGTGAGGCGGGCTTCAGAGAAAACCTTGGTGACCTCCTCAGTGGTGGTGAGGTCGAAGGAGTGGAGTGTTGAGGGGACTACTGTGTGAGTGATGTTCGATAGGGTTAGATGGATGTTAGATGGGGTGGAGGTCAGAACAGTGGTGAAGCCAAGGGGGAGGGGTGCTGAGGGGGTTGCTGTGTGAGAGGAGGTAGGTGGGGTGGAGGTCTGAGCAGCAGCAATGTCCCTGCGAATTGTGTCAATCTTGTTTTTGAAGTGATTGGCAATCTCGAGAGCGGTGAGTGAGGTGCTGGGTGGAGGTGGCGAGAGTAGAGAGTTGAAGGTGGAGAAGAGCCGGCGAGGATTGGAGGAGAGGGCCTTGATGAGGGTCAGGAAGTAGGCTTGTTTGGCAGCGTGGAGGGAGGAGGGGTAGATGTGGAAGGAAGATTTGTAGCGGGTGAAGGCTTGTTGGGATCTGGTTTTGCACCATAGTCGCTCCAGCGCACGACTGCGTCATTTGAGAGTTTTGGTGCGATCAGTCTGCCAGGACTGGGGCGGGCGGGGTCTGATACTTCGTGTGGTTAAAGGCGCTAGCGAGTCTAAAGCTGATGACAGCGCATTGTTATAGGCAGTCGTGGCCAGTTCGGGGCAGGACAGGGGAAGGATGTTGTTGTAAAGTTGATCAGCTGCGGAGTGGAGGGAGGCAGGGTTTAGGTTGCGGAGGTTTCGGCTGGTAGTAGTTTGACATTTGGAGGGGTAGGCGTTTGAGGACGAGGAGATAGAGAAGGTAATCAGGTTGTGGTCAGAGAGAGGGAAGGGGGTGTTAGTGAGGTTGTGGTGAGCGCAGAGGTGGGAGAAGACAAGGTCGAGGATATTTCCATCGGAGTGGGTGGTGGATTGTATGCACTGAGTGAGTGCAAAAGCGGAGGTTAAGTGGAGGAGTTGGGATGTGCCGGGTTGTTGATGTTGACAGGGATGTTGAAGTCCCCAAGGATGATGGTGGGTAGCTCGGAAGAGAGAAAGAAGGGTAGCCAGGTGGAAAAGTCATCAAGGAAGCAGGATACCGGTCCAGGAGGCCGATAGATTACTGCAATCCTCAGAGGGGTGGGAGAGAAAAGTCGGATGCAGCGGGCCTCAAAGGAGAAGGATAGAGAGGGGGGGTTTGGGAGAACTCGGAAGGTGCTCAGTGGTGACAGGAGCAGACGAACCCCACCACCTTTTCAACCATTGGGTCTGGGTGAGTGGGTCCAGATAGGAGAGTGCTGCAGGGGAGGTGGAGTCAGTGGCTTGGATCCAGGTTTCCGTGATCGCTAGGAGGTGGAGAGAGCGGGAAACAAAGAGGTCGTGGATGGCGGTGAGCTTGTTGCAAACCGATCGGGCGTTCAGAAGTGCACATGAAAACGGGGGGGGGGGGTGGTTTTGGGGAGCAGAGGGACAGGTACTAGGTTGAGGGGGTTGCGGCAGGATGTGGAAGTGGGAGGGTGCCTTGTAGGTGGGCAAGGTGGTGGAGGGCCAGGGTTCTGGGAGATGTCCCCGGCGGTTAGGAGAAGAAGAAGGGTGAGAAAGGTGGCATGGGAGCGGGATGGGCAGGAGCGTGTAAGTCTACCAGTGGAGGTGTTCGCGTCAGTGGGAGAGTGGAGCATTAGGAGGAGGTGGTGGGTGCCGTAGAGGGGAGAAGGAAGCAGTGAGGGTGCAATGAACAGATGATTGGGAGGAGCAGAGGGATATAGACAAGAGATTTTGGGAATGGAGGAGAGGAGTATGAGGAGGAGTGGGGGAGGCATTTTAGGGCGGTAAACGGAGTGGCGGACAGGTGTGGTGGGAAGCTTGGTTGCAGATAGTCTACCATGCAGTGGCGTATCTCGTCGCTGTGTCTTCAGGTAGCTAGAGTTCTCGTGCCTGGGAGCAGGATGGGTAGAGTTCAGGTCGATAGGTTGTAGCCGGGGGGTAATCAAGCTGCGGGTATCAGTTTGTGAGAGACTGGTTTGAGGGGGGAGGTTTGGTTTGCGGAGATGAAGGGTGGTCGTCAGCAGCGGAGGTGTTTTCCAGGTGGTGGAGATGAAGGGTGGTTGTCAGCAGCAGAGGTGTTTTCTAGGTGGTGGAGATGAAGGGTGGTCATCAGCAGCGGAGGTGTTTTCTAGGTGGTGGAGATGAAGGGTGGTCATCAGCAGCGGAGGTGTTTTCTAGGTGGTGGAGATGAAGGGTGGTCGTCAGCAGCGGAGGTGTTTTCCAGGTGGTGGAGATGGGGTGTAGGGAAGGTTGTGAGTGGTGAGCATCAGATGTGGGTGATGGGCGTAGTAAGGCTGGGGGATCGCAGAACCTGCAGTCGGGCCTTCTCCCGCACTGTGTTCTCGGGGGTCATCAGGTATGTTTCAGGTCCGGGCAGGTCAGGTTGCGCTGTGGTGGGAGATGGTAGGCTTCACCAGGTAGAGGTCGTCCGTTGAGCTCAGTGGTCCGGGCAGGGTTGCATCATGGGAGGCAGTGGTGGGCCTCACCAGGCCGAGATCATCTGCTGGGCTCAGTGGTGTGGGAAGCGCCTTACGGGTGTGGATGGGGGTGTGCGGGTGGGGCTCCTTTAGGCCAGGAGCAGGCTCCCTTTGGGTTGTCCGGGGGGGGGGGTCATGGTAGGCCACAGTAGGCCCTGCCAGGCCAGGTGCTTGGGTGCTGAGGTAGGCCTCGGCCTAGGTGGTGCGAGTCCCAGTTGCTTCACGGCAGGGTCAGGGGGACCGCTGGTGCCCTCACCCAGCCCTCAAACTACCCGGGTGGTAGGGTTGTGCGGTAGGGGCTGGGCAGTGCGATTGGCCTGGTTGTCAGGTGGCTGGTGTGGCTTCGGGCCCAGTTGTGGTGCGGCCTGGGTGGGACGTGCAGCCTGGATGTGGGCTGCAGCGGGCGGTGGGAGGTAGTAGGGTTGTGGGCTGGGGGCTTATTTGGTTGCCCCTGTGTTCAATAGTCCCTGGTGGGTAGTGGTTTGCAGTCCCTGGTGGGTAGTGGTTTGCAGACACCCCTGTTAGTGTCCCTGGTGGCTAGTGGTAGGACAGCAGCTGGGCTGGGCCCTGCAGGAGCGGGAGCTGCTGTAGTGGAGGCAGAGCGGCAGGGAGGCTCGGCTGGCCGCTCCCCCAGTGTGCCCGACGTACCTGGGCTCAGAGCGGCTGAGGAGGTCCGGGGTGGAGGCGGATCGGTGTGGACCACGCGGACGGACGGCTGGATGCCGGGATTGTCGCCGCCGGATCGTTGGATCATCCGCCGTGGAGGGTGCGGCACTGCCAGGGGTCTCCCTCTGCTCCAGGTGGGTGAAGGTGGCTGGGCTCCCGGGGGATGGCGGGCGGGAGCACGGAGGCGACCGGAGCATGTGGTCATGCGGCTGCTCCGGTTGCCATCTTGTTAAGGGCTAATTTTATATATATAAAATTATATTACATATATTGAATACGGCCAAAATTGTAGCATTTCAAATACATGTCAATATATTTGGAAAGAATATTTTAAAAATATATTTTTCTTCCATGTGGGTGGAGCCTTACAGCTAAAAAAAAAACTCCACTAGTCCTGGGGGTTTTTTTGCCCCAAAACGCCCCCTGCTAAAAAAAAATACATATTATATGAGAGTGTTAGCTGGAGGAGTGTAGACTGTGGGGGTTCCGGGGGAGGAGCTGGAGGAAGACCACAGAAGGTGGACACGAGTCTGTCCACGTGTTGAGCGCATAATGACCTATTGATGATGTCATACAGTGAGCTGCGCAGGTTTATCACCTAATGGGGGCGGCATGGTTGGCCCTGAAGAAGAGAGATTTATCTTCTACACATTGCAGGGTGGCAGAGGCGGACTGACCATTTGGAAACTCAGGCACTGCCCGAGGGCCCAGGGTCAGTAAGGGGCCCCATGAGATGCCCCTGGTACCTTTCATAGGCTTTTTTGCGGTGTGGTTTGAGTGTGGGCAAGGACAAAGGGACCCCATGATCCCCTATTGCCTGGGGGCGCCATGAGTTGTCAGTCCGCCACTGCACGGTGGTGTTATAAGAGACATTCTCACGGGAATATAATTGTTGTTTATTATGTCTTTTTATATGAAATATTAGTCTATTGCGCCCAATGTCTCATTAACCACTTCCTGACACCTCCCCCCCCCCCCCCCTTCCAGTCCGGACACTTTCACCCCCCCCTTCCAGTCCGGACACTTTCACCCCCCCCTTCCAGTCCGGACACTTTCACCCCCCCCTTCCAGTCCGGACACTTTCACCCCCTTGTCCACACTTTAAAAAATATAACACAAAAAACTAGCAAAATATATATATATAAAGTGACAATGCCACCACCAAAAATAAATAAACTCACCAGAGCTAAAAAATATAATATTTAAACCATGTATTGCTCTGGGAACAGTAGTATTAATGATAAGTCATTCATAGATGTATCTTCAAGGAATAATATTCTGCAGAACCCAGATCCACATAGACCAATTTCAGATGGAGCAAGTTACTTTCAAATTATTTATCATCAGGGAAATCCGCTTCTTAAGAAAGCCACCTTCAAACGTATCCAAAGAGGGAAATGCCAGCCTTCAAACGTATCCAAAGAGGGAAATGCCAGACACTTGGAAGAAACAGAAGAGCTTCATGGTGCAGTATTATTAAAACAACATCTTTATTCAGTACTCATTGTACTTAACTCAAAGGGTGTCCCAGCCGACACCAGCATTAACAGCAATCACAGCAAAACAGACCCAGCTACTCGGCACATGCGCAGTAGCTCATTGGAAACGTAATGACGTCACATCGATCAAGCTACGCCCTACGCGTTTCGTCATCGACGTCCTCCGCTCCGTGAGGACGTCGATGACGAAACGCGTAGGGCGGAGCTTGATCGATGTGACGTCATTACGTTTCCAATGAGCTACTGCGCATGTGCCGAGTAGCTGGTCTGTTTTGCTGTGATTGCTGTTAATGCTGGTGTCGGCTGGACACCCTTTGAGTTAAGTACAATGAGTACTGAATAAAGATGTTGTTTTAATAATACTGCACCATGAAGCTCTTCTGTTTCTTCCAAGTGTCTGGCATTTCCCTCTTGGATACGTTTGAAGGTGGCTTTCTTAAGAAGCGGATTTCCCTGATGATAAATAATTTGAAAGTAACTTGCTCCATCTGAAATTGGTCTATGTGGATCTGGGTTCTGCAGAATATTATTCCTTGAAGATACATCTATGAATGACTTATCATTAATACTACTGTTCCCAGAGCAATACATGGTTTAAATATTATATTTTTTAGCTCTGGTGAGTTTATTTATTTTTGGTGGTGGCATTGTCACTTTATATATATATATTTTGCTAGTTTTTTGTGTTATATTTTTTAAAGTGTGGACATTTTTTCACATATTTACTTTTCTTGCACCATTTATATGTTTGATTCATTGAGATAATTTTATATCTACTAGCGCAAAATAATTTTTTTTGTGTTATTTATTACACCTTATTGATTTATGGTGATTTTTTGCAGCTGGTATATTATAATAAGTGATTTATAGATATATATATATAGACATTTTTTTCCTTTTCCATAGGCGCCATTATATATATATTTTTTCTACTTTCCCCCCTCCAGTCCGGACACTTTCCCCCCCCCTTCCAGTCCGGACACTTTCACCCCTTCCAGTCCGGACACTCTCCCCCCCCTTCCAGTCCGGACACTTTCCCCCCCCCCTTCCAGTCCGGACACTTTCCCCCCCCCTTCCAGTCCGGACACTTTCCCCCCCCCCTTCCAGTCCGGACACTTTCACCCCCCTTCCAGTCCGGACACTTTCACCCCCTTCCAGTCCGGACACTCTCCCCCCTTCCAGTCCGGACACTCTCCCCCCCCTTCCAGTCCGGACACTCTCCCCCCCCTTCCAGTCCGGACACTCTCCCCCCCTTCCAGTCCGGACACTTTCACCCCCTTCCAGTCCGGACACTTTCCCCCCTTCCAGTCCGGACACTTTCCCCCCCTTCCAGTCCGGACACTCTCCCCCCCCTTCCAGTCCGGACACTTTCACCCCCTTCCAGTCCGGACACTTTCCCCCCCTTCCAGTCCGGACACTTTCCCCCCCTTCCAGTCCGGACACTTTCCCCCCCCTTCCAGTTCCAGACACTTTCACCCCCTTTCCAGTCCGGACACTTTCACCCCCCTTCCAGTCCGGACACTTTCCACCCCCTTACAGTCCGGACACTTTCCCCCCCTTACAGTCCGGACACTTTCCCCCCCCTTACAGTCCGGACACTTTCCCCCCCCTTACAGTCCGGACACTTTCCCCCCCCTTACAGTCCGGACACTTTCCCCCCCTTACAGTCCGGACACTTTCCCCCCCTTACAGTCCGGACACTTTCGCCCCCTTCCAGTCCGGACACTTTCGCCCCCTTCCAGTCCGGACACTTTCGCCCCCTTCCAGTCCGGACACTTTCGCCCCCTTTCAGTCCGGACACTTTCACCCCCTTCCAGTCCGGACACTTTCACCCCCTTCCAGTCCGGACACTTTCACCCCCTTCCAGTCCGGACACTTTCACCCCCTTCCAGTCCGGACACTTTCACCCCCTTCCAGTCCGGACACTTTCACCCCCTTCCAGTCCAGGCCAATTTTCAGCTTTCAGCATTATCACACTTTGAATTACAATTGCGCAGTCATGCAACACTGTACTCATATGAAAATTTTATCATTTGTTTTGAGACAGATAACGCTTTATTTTGGTGATATTTATTCACCCCTGGGATTTTTATTTTTTTTGCTATTTAAATGAAAAAGTCCAAAAATTTTGCAAATAAATAATATTTCATCATAAATCTTGGCCAAAATTTATTCCTTTATCTTTTTAGTAAAAAAAAATAACACAAATTAGTTTATAACCAAAAATTATAATTTAAAAATTTTTTTTTAACTTTTTTTTTATATTATTATTTATGTTTTTTTTTTTTTTACATACTGTCACCCTAGCAGTACAGTGTCACCATGGTGACACTGTACTACTTGTGGGGTGTGATGAAGATTTTTTTTTTTTTTCTACACTGATTGCTTTTACACCCATAAAGACTGTAAAAGCAATCATTTCTCCTCTCTGGCTGCATTCTTGCAGCCATTGAGAACTACTGAGTGCGCTGTGATTGGTCACAGCTTGTCACATGGTACAAGGCTGTTGTGAATAGCCCTGTACCATGTGACCTCTGTGATCATTCACAGATTTCACACGTAGTAAGCAATGATGTCACAAGTGACATCTTGCTTACTACTCTGCATGTGATCACTGATTGGCCAATCACTGATCACATGATCGGCCACACACAGAGGTCCCATACAGCGATCGGTGTTCTGGAGGACACATCGGGCACCGGATCGGGGTGCTGTGTGCTCAGAGGGAGCGCGCACAACTAGAAAATGTGGGTGCCGTTTATGAACGGCAAATCGCCCCTGGACTGCCACCGCCCTGCCGTTTAAAAACAGTAGGCGGACGGCAAGTGGTTAAGAGAACCTGTCATCAAAAAATCATCCCCTATGTGATGAAAATAAAAGGTTGACAAAAAACAAATAAATAAAGTGTAACAAATTAAAGTTCCACCCATGCACTTGAAATCCCCCCCCCCCCAAAAAAAAATGTTGAGCCGCACCCCCCCCCCATACATACATGTATGAATGTACAAGCACATGTCAGTGGCACCTACGCACAAAAATGTTAAATGCGCTACAAATGTGACATATCACCCCACACACCAGAGTGAGAGCAATATTTATATGACCTGTAGAGGCTTTTAAAGGAGAAGTTTGCCTTTTAACAAAAAATAATAAATGCACTTTGCATTTTACAGGTAAAAAAAATGTGCATTTAGTTTTTTTTTTTTTTTTTCTGGAGCCTCTAAAGCATTGCACCAGCGATCAGCAGATTGCTGGTGCAATGCAGGTCTCCTGTAGACCTGTCAGTGTATCCGTGTGCCAGTACATCGTGTGAGCGAGAAGATACTATCTTAAAGGAAGACTCAACGAATTACCACACACTTCACAGCCAGGGGCGGACTGACCATTTGGAAACTCAGACACTGCCCGAGGGCCCGGGGTCAGTAGGGGGCCTCATGAGATGCCCCTGGTACCTTTTTCATAGGCTTTTTTGAGTTTGGGCAAGAACACAGGGGCCCCATGATCCCCTATTGCCCGGGGGCCCCATGAGTTGTCAGTCCGCCCCTGTCCACAGCCCCACGGTAGTTCATTGAGAACTACAAGCCGACAACCGCAAAGGCTGCTGGAACTTGTAGTTTTCCCAGTCACAGACTACTGTGAATGAGTGATGCAACCGTATGGGCGGAGCCCCGCGCGGCTGCATGTTATTAAAAATCGTGACAGCTAGCGGGGAGGAGAAGTTCCCCTGCTAGCTGTCAAAATGGGGGAGCGAGGGGGGCGGGGCCAGTCCATTCATAACACGTTACATGTTATACTCTGAACATGTATGTAACATGGAACATCTTACGAAAGGTGATCCTTTAAATCGTCGCCTATGGAAGATATACAGAGTATGGACGTTTGTCGCCGTTTCCCAGGTGCACCAATTCTACACGCTAGGAATCTCTTTATTCGGATCCTCCTCATCTTTTATATTTAAAAAAAAAAAAGGATAATTTTTTGGCATTTGTGCGCTCTAGAATTAACTTTGGTGTATTTTCTACTAAAACTGTGTTTTCTAAACCGTTGCGCTAATATCACATGACATAAAAGATTGGAACTACCATCACGTATGTTACTTCTCCCGGGTAGAGGCTTTCAGAATAAAAATCTGATGTTTTGGGGTTTTCATGGAATCTTCAGGTGTAAAATGATGTGTGCAGAAAAATGTAAAAATGGCTCTGAAAGGGTTCAACGAATTCATTCATTTTACTAATGCCGGCCATAGACGGTTTGAAAATCGGCCGATTAGTGGTTAATTGGTCAGCCGGTTTTCGGGTTTTTTGCACTTTGAGATTATCGGTCATGTTGGAAAATTTGCAGCCGATTTTCCCAGCAATGATGGCCAGACGTTTGGCGGTTAAATGGGGGTGAACTTTATGATTTAGGCGGCTGATTTTTTTTTTTAAACATTGGTGGTAATGTCGGCTTAACGAACGACCGATTTTTTGTTTATCGTTCCAAAAATCGTCTGATGTTCGACCCGTCTATGGCCTGCATAAGAGCTCTTTGTAATTAGCATGATACGATTTAGGAACAAAGGGGAAAAAAACAAAGCATATGAATTCCAAAGAAACTGGAGCCCATCAGAGCCTCCCCATCTTGCCTCAGAATCCCAATTACATCAGAGTTCCCATCAGAATCCCCCTTATATCAGGGTCCCTAACAGAGTCCCCTTTACATCAGAGCACCACACCCGTTTCCACTACATTAAAGTTCCCCTCAGAGTCCCCTCTTATATCCAAATCCCCCTTACATCAGGGTCCCCTTTAGATCAGACACCCCGTTACATCAGAGTTCCCATCAGAGCTCCACTCCCTTACATTAGAGCTCCCTACATCAGAATCCCCCTTACATCAGAGTCCCCCTGTGTCAGGGTCCCCCAACAGAGTTCCCTTTATATCAGAGCACCACACACACACACCCTCAGAGTCCCCTCTTATATCCAAATCCCCCTTACATCAGGATCCCCTTTAGATCACACTCCCCCTTACATCAAAGTTCCCATAAGAGCCCCCCCCCCCCCAACTCCCTTACATTAGAGCTCCCTATATCAGAATCCCCCTTATGTCAGGGTCCAAAAGAGACCCCTTTACATGAGACTTTCCGTTACAGTCCCCCCACCACATCAAAGAAAGTTCCCCTTACATCAGTGTTCCATCAGTGCCCCCCCTAGTATCAGAGTCCCCCTTACATCAGGGTTCCCAACAGAATCATCTTTACATCAGAGATCCCTCCTTACATCACAGTCCCCCTTAAATCAGAGCTCCCCTTACATCAGAGTGCACCCTTACATCAGAGTCCACAACACAGTCCTCTTTACATCAGAGTCTCCCTTTACATCAGCATTCCCATCAGAGCCCCACTCCCTTACATTAGAGTTTGCTAAATCAGAATCCCCCTTTTTATCAGGGTCCAATTGAGACCCCTTTACATGAGACCTCCCCCTTACATCAGAGTTCCCGTTATAGCCCCCCCCCGACCACATCCAAGAAAGTTCCCCTTACATCGGTGTTCCCCTCAGCGCCCCCCTTATATGAGAGTCCCCCTTACATCAGGGGTCCCAACAGGGTCCTCTTTACATCACAGTCCCCCTTTAAATCAGAGTTCCCCTTACATCAGAGTCCCCAACACAGACCTCTTTACATCAGAGTCCCCTTTACATCAGCGTTTCCATCAGAGCACCCAACACAGTCCCCTTTACATCAGAGTCCCCCCCCCCTTACATCACAGACCCCTCTTAAATCAGCGTTCCTCTTACATCAGAGTGCCCCCTTACATCAGAGTCCCCAACACAGTCCCCTTTACATCAGCATTCCCATTAGAGTCCCCAACACAGTCCTCTTTACATCAGAGTCCCCTTTACATCAGCGTTTCCATCAGAGCACCCAACACAGTCCCCTTTACATCAGAGTCCCCCCCCTTACATCACAGACCCCCCTTAAATCAGCGTTCCTCTTACATCAGAGTGCCCCCTTACATCAGAGTCCCCAACACAGTCCCCTTTACATCAGCATTCCCATCAGAGTACCCAACACAGTCCCCTTTACATCAGAGTCCCCCCCTTACATCAGGGTCTCTATCACAGTCCTATTTTACTTCAGGGGGCCACATAAAATCTTGCAGTGGGCTGGATTTGGCCCCTGGGCCATAGTTTGGAGGTCACTGATATAGATTGTAAGCTGTGCGTGATGCTGGTGGATGGGCCGGGCTTCTCCACTGTCAGTTAGATCACGTAGCACATGAACTGCACTAATCACATGTCACATGTTATACAGGCAGCCGGCCCGGCAACTCAGCTTCATGGTGAAAACAAGATCCGACCTGTCCAATCCAATCTGCTCTAAGGCGCCTGTATGAATGGGACAGATTCCCCCCCCCCCCCCGATTCAGACAGTGTCATGTGTAACACACCCTATTCACACCCTATTCCTTGCGTGTCACCCTGGGGGATTCACACATGTAATAATAATTCTACAGTAATTGGAGTCACAAATAGGTGCACACATGGATGGAGATATAGTTATACATTATATTACCAAAAGTATCATGTGATTCCGGAGTTCCAATCCCCTCCATATCATGTGATTCCGGTGTTCCAATCCCCTCCATATCATGTGATTCCGGTGTTCCAATCCCCTCCATATCATGTGATTCCGGTGTTCCAATCCCCTCCATATCATGTGATTCCGGTGTTCCAATCCCCTCCATATCATGTGATTCCGGTGTTCCAATCCCCTCCATATCATGTGATTCAGGTGTTCCAATCTCTTCCATGGACACAGGTGTATACAATCAAGCAGCTGACTAGTGCAGACCTGCCAGAAAGTGGTTTTTGATCAATCCTATGCAGAGTAATAATCACAATAAATTAGTGAATGCAAAATTGTATTTATCAGATCTCATAGATCATGAAAAAGGTGGACATTATAACATGGTGAACAGTGCGCAATCATAAAAATAAAATAAAAAAAATTAAAAACAAAAACAAAAAAACGTTCTACGTCTTCCACTTAGCTGCATGTGTGATAGTGAATGAGATAAATGAGACAAATGCTTCCCCTGTATTCATCAGATGAAAAGTTCATATAAAGAATCCAGATATGAGTACAAATTCTTCCTTATCAGTTCCTTATATTGAGTAGTCAAAATATGTGTAATAATTCCTGGAAATTGAATGAATAATTTACAATGAATACATGAAGATATGAAATGGGCTATGGCACTGTTATACTGAATGGAAGCTTGGAGTAGAGACCAATAAACTCACAAAGCTGACTCTTATTACCTTCTTGTTGGATGTACAACATCACGGGCAGCACAGTGGCTAAATGGTGAGCACTTCCACCTGGCAATACTCAGGTCGTTGGTTCAAATCCCAACCATGGCACCTCCTGCCTGGAGTTTGCATGTTCTCCCTGTGCCTGTGTGGGTTTCCTCCGGGTACTCGGTTTTCCTCCCATACTCCAAATACATGCTGGTAGGTGAATTGGCTCCTGTCTAAATTGTCCCTAGTATGTGTATGTATGGATGTGAGTTAGGGGCCTTACAGTGTATGCTCCTTGAGGGTTAGGGACCTTAGATTGTACGCCCCTCGGGGGCGGGGACTGATGTGAATGTACAATATATATGTAAAGTGCTGCATAAATTGATGGCGCTATATAAGTACCTGAAATTACTAAATAAATAAAATCATGAAAGTGATGGACTATGGTTCCCCAAAATATGGCCAATATTACAGTGGTGAGGCTTCTACAATGAATAAATAAGATGATGATATCAATATGATGGATTTATGAAATGTGATTACCATGATAGAATCCAGGGTTTTCCCACTGATGAAAAAATTAGCATAAGTATGCATGTGGCCGTAGAATCAAGAGATAACTTCTCCATAAAGTCCTAAAATTGTTGTTAATAATGTGAAACTCTTATTATTCTTATTATTATTATACAGGATTTATTATTATTATTATTATTATTATACAGGATTTTTTTTATTATTATTATTATTATACAGGATGTATTATTATTATACAGGATTTATATTATTTTTATTATTATTATTATACAGGATTTATTATTATTATACAGGATTTTTTTTATTATTATTATACAGGATGTATTATTATTATACAGGATTTATATTATTTTTATTATTATTATTATACAGGATTTATTATTATTATACAGGATTTATATATTATTATTATTATTATTATACAGGATTTATTATTATTATTATTATTATTATTATTAATAATAATATACAGGATTTATTATTATTATTATACAGGATTATTATTATACAGGATTTTTTATTATTATTATTATTATTATTATACAGGATGTATTATTATTATACAGGATTTATATTATTTTTTTTATTATTATTATTATACAGGATTTATATTATTTTTATTATTATTATACAGGATTTATATTATTTTTATTATTATTATACAGGATTTTTTATTATTATTATACAGGATTTATATTATTTTTTTTATTATTATTATTAATATACAGGATTTATATTATTTTTATTATTATTATTATTATACAGGATTTATATTTTTTTTTTTATTATTATTATTATTATTATTATTATACAGGATTTATGGCGCCAACAGTTTGCTCAGCACTGTACAATATAACGGGAGACAATACAGCAACAATACAGTTCAATACAAGAGTGATAGGAGGGCCCTGATCCTGGGAGCTTACAATCTTATTATGCATTCAAGCACTCAAGCTTTCTTATAGTGTGCTCAAATATGGGTTCCAAAAATTCCTCTTAAAATGAGAGCAAGTGCGGTTCCTGTAGGGAGACATGGGACAGATGTCCCGAATAAAAATATTGATGAGATTATTCTCAATACACCTCAATAGGCCCAAACATTTCTCTGAGAGAGAGAGCACTGAATACCCAATGGCGGCATAGGATGTATCAATCCCGTATCAAATATATAGGTAAAATGTGACTCGGCTTAATTCCAAAGGTACTTTCCACCGGTGGAAGTGAATTAAGCCACTTAAAATTTCCAAAGAACTCCCGGGAGTAATTGCATTGTGGTTTTCCTTCTTGCCTCGTGTTTATCCAAGATGGAGATGCATCACTTGCTTCCTTCCCCTCATAGATACCACAGAATGGAGGGACGCAGAGCGTGATCATGTCACTACGTTGACGCGTTTCGTCCACCAATCATCGCGGACTTCGTCATTATGACTTTTATCATTATGTCGCCCTCTTGTGTTGAAATGTCATCATTACATTGTCAGTGCAAAATTAAATCAAAAATTCATTAAAAACTCATATGATTGAAAAAGAACATCAGATAAATGGCCAAAAATTTAGAATAAATTTCAGATAGTGTTCTTCTTTGTTCAATACCATCAGATAACAATATAAATATATTAAATTATATCTATAATTATAAAATTAAATAATTATAGATATAATTTAGCGTCCCTCCATGCTGTGGTATCCGCGAGGGGAAGGAAGCAAGTGATAAGAGAATGAGCATAGAACATTTAGGGAGCGTTTGAGGGCCGTTAAAAATGCTTCCCAAATGCCTGCCTAATGTCGTTAAATGCTATAGCTAAAAGGGCGTTTGGCAAGCAATAGACATTAGCCAAGTGTGAATGAGCCCTTGGGATAGCATTTTTTTGTTGAGTTGTATTTCTCTGTTGAGTTGTATTTTTTTTTTAGTTGTATTTCTTTGTTGAGTTGTATTTCTTTGAGTTTAATGTTTTTGTTGAGTTGTATTTTTTTGTTGAATTGTATTTCTCTGTTGAGTTGTATTTCTTTGAGCTTAATGTTTTTGTTGAGTTGTATTTCTTTCAGTTGTATTTTTTGTTGAGCTGTATTTTTTGTTGAGTTGTATTTCTTTGAGTTTAATGTTTTTGTTGAGTTGTATTTCTTTGTTGAGTTGTAATTTTTTTTGAGTTGTACTTTTTTGTTGAATTCTATTTCTTTGTTGAGTTGTATTTCTTTGTTGAGTTGTATTTTTTTGTTGAGTTGTATTTCTTTGTTGAGTTGTATTTTTTGTTGAATTGTATTTTTTTGTTGAATTGTATTTCTTTGTTGAGTTGTATTTCTTTGTTGAGTTGTATTTCTTTGTTGAGTTGTACTCTTTGCTGAGTTGTATTTTTTGTTGAGTTGTATTTCTTTGTTGAGTTGTATTCTTTGTTGAATTGTATTTCTTTGTTGAGTTGTATTTTTTGTTGAATTGTATTTTTTTGCTGAGTTGTATTTTTTTGTTGAGTTGTATTTCTTTGTTGAGTTGTATTTTTTGTTGAGTTGTATTTCTTTGTTGAGTTGTATTTTTTCTTGAGTTGTCTTTTGTTGAGTTGTATTTTTTTGTTGAATTGTATTTCTTTGTTGAGTAGTATTTTTTGTTGAGTTGTATTTCTTTGTTGAGTTGTATTTCTTTGTTGAGTTGTATTTTTTTGTTGAGTAGTATTTTTTGTTGAGTTGTATTTCTTTGTTGAGTTGTATTTCTTTGTTGAGTTGTAGTTCTTTGTTGAGTAGTATTTTTTGTTGAGTTGTATTTTTTGTTGAATTGTATTTTTTTGCTGAGTTGTATTTTTTTGTTGAGTTGTATTTCTTTGTTGAGTTGTATTTCTCTGTTGAGTTGTATTTCTCTGTTGAGTTGTATTTCTTTGTTGAGTTGTATTTCTTTGTTGAGTTGTATTTCTTTGTTGAGTTGTATTTCTTTGTTGAGCTGTATTTCTTTGTTGAGTTGTATTTTTTTTTTTTTTTTTTGCTGAGTTGCGCTATGCTTCCATACTTCTAGGCAGCACTTTTATGTGCATTTTCTGTATTTAGCAGTTTTTCACCCGAATAGAAGCCGAATCTCATTAACAGGCCCATCACATGATTGTATTTGGTATTGGGTGTATATTGGTGATCTGGCTGTCCTACGTGAGGGTTAATCATTACATATCGCATATTAATGAATAACAAATATGACAATTTCTAGTCCCGGAATAGCAGCAGGATGACCGCAGGTGATGCAGAGAAGAGAACGGAATGTTTCATATATCCAGATATAGATACTGTACATTGTGTGTATTGGAGGAGGTGGGGGAGGGGGGCATGGAGCATTTCATGTATGTAGATACGGGTAGAATAGAAGAAACATAAAAAGAGCAAAAAGCAAAAACCAAGTGTTCCATCAAGTCTGACTTTTTTTTCTAATTCTTTATTGCTTTTATGACACTAGAGGGATGGAGCGCTGGGCTGGGGACCCCAGAAGAGGAGGATCGGGGGTCTCTGTACAAAACCATTACACAGAGCGGGTAAGTATGACATGTTTGTTATTTTGGTAAAAAAAAAGAAAAAGTTTAATGTCGCCTAAGTCATGGCCAAGTCTGATCTCGCACTTTGCTCTTCCCCTTCATCTGCTCAGTGTTCACAATAGAGATTAGAAGATTGGAAGGCTGTCAAGTCACTGCTGGGAGGGGGAGCTGATACACAGAGGGTGCATGGGGAGCTGAACTGCTAAGTGACTGCTGGTAGAGCGGCTGGGTGGGAGACTGAGCTGCTAAATCACTTCTGCGAGGGGGAACCACGGGAGCAAAGCTGCTAAATCACTTCTGCGAGGAGGAACCACGGGAGCAAAGCTGCTACATCACTTCTGCGAGGGGGAACCACGGGAGCAAAGCTGCTAAATCACTTCTGCGAGGAGGAACCACGGGAGCAAAGCTGCTAAATCACTAACAGGAGAGGGGGCTTGGGGGGGGGGGCATGGGTGGTAATATAGGGGAGAGCTGAGTCGCAAAGTCACTGCTGGAGGGGGGTAGCAGAGGGAGCTGAGTTATTCCTGGTGAGGAGGGGGGGGGGGTAGCAGAGGAGGCTGAGTTATTCCTGGTCGGGGGGGGGGGGTGGCAGAGGAGGCTGAGTCCCTGAGTCACTGCTGCAGGGGGGTAGCAGAGGGAGCTGAGTTATTCCTGGTGGGTGGGGGGTAGCAGAGGGGGCTGAGTTGCTGAGTCATTGCTGGTGGGGGCAGCAGAAGGGGCTGAGTTTCTGAGTCATTACTGGTGGGGGGTAGAAGGTGGGGAGCTGAGCTGGTGAATCACTGCGGGGGAGGGGAGCAGAGTTGCTGAGTCATTCCTGGTGGGGTAGGGGGGGTAGCAAAGGAAGCTGAGTTGCAAGTCATTGCTGGGGGGTAGCAGAGGGAGCTGAGTTGGTGACTCATTGCTGGGGGGGGGGGTAACAGGTAGGGAGCTGAGCTGGTGAGTCATTGCTGGTGGGGGGGTAGCAAAGGAAGCTGAGTTGCTGAGTCATTGCTGGGGGGTAGCAGAGGGAGCTGAGTTGCTGAGTCATTGCTGGGGGGGTAGCAAAGGGAGCTCAGTTGCTGAGTCACTGCTGGGAAGGGGAGCTGAGCCCCTGAGTCACTCCTGGGAAGGGGAGCTGAGCTCCTGAGTCACTGCTGGGAAGGGGGAGCTGAGCCCCTGAGTCACTGCTGGGAAGGGGGAGCTGAGCCCCTGAGTCACTGCTGGGAAGAGGGAGCTGGGATGCTGACCAGTCACCTTGTTGATAATGTGGTATATTGGGAACACAGGTTGCTAAGCCGTGTGAATACGCAGCTCACGTGTTCCCACAGTCCATGTAGCTGCACAGGGAGTCTGCACGGCTGCACAAAGTCACATGTCAGAGGAGTGAAGGTAGACGTGACCTGGATATCATTCACCATCCACCCGTCACCTGCATCCTCTCCATTCATTCCTACACTGGCCAATCACATTTAGAGCACATTGTAGCATGGCTGGCGGGTGTCCCACTGATCCGGGGATTCCCCCTCCCCCGTGACTCACTTTCCAGGCTCCCTGTCATCCTTATCCCTCAGGCATTCTGCTGCCGTACACGTCTACGTGCAACATCTGTCATCTCTCTCTACAGCCCGAAGTGTCACCACAAATAGACTTCATTACAAGAGACGGTTATCCCGGATGGATTTTTCTTCATTTTAAATAATGGAGAATGTAGCAGGAGGAGCCGCACCAGGGAGATTTCATGGCTGGAGATATAAGAATCTAATTATAATAAGAAGTGTAAATGTTGGGGGGCTGGAGGCACCCCAAAGCCCCATGGGGGAGATTTACTAAACCTGGTGCCACTCTGCATAGTAACCCATCAGCTTCCAGTTTTTTTCAAAGCTTAAAGAAAAATTCCAGGCAAAAATGTTCTTTCCCATGCAGTGGGGTTTGGGGTTGTGTCCGCACTGCATGGGTTACACACTTGTGTTTGTCTAGGGCAGTGGTCTCCAAACTGTGGCCCAGGGGCCAGATGTGGCCCTTTGCTTGCCTTTATCCAGCCCTTGAGGCACCTTTCATCCCACTGATACAAGACACTGGGCCATAATTCCTGCTACTGACATTAGCAATAGGGCCAGTTGAAACCAACAATGGGACCCTATTTCTCCCACTGACACCAACAGGGCACTATACCTCCCACTGACACCAATGATGAGGCACTCAAACTGACACCAACAGGGCACTATTCCTTCCACTGACACCAACAATGGGGCATAATTCCTGCTACTACATCAGCAATAGGGCCAATTGACACCAACAACGGAGCCCTATTTCTCCCACTGACACCAACAGGGCACTATTCTTTCCACTGACACCAGCAATGGGGCACCATTCCTCCCCCTAATTCCAAAGATGCATTGTTTACTTCTACTGACACCAATTTCAACTCTCAATGGCCACAGACAGGCCCCCCCTAAAGTCTGAAGGACAGTAAACTGACCCTTTTTCTAGAAAGTTTGGAGTCCCCTTGTCTAGGGGTTCCCAAAGATTAGATATAATTACCTAAGCCACCGATCCTCCAAGCGCATGACTGGTCCCCGCCACTCCTGCCCCCCCCCCGCACACTAGCGGTCTTGTGAATGGGCTGTTTCTGACGTCATCACGCTCACAGAGTGGCTCCAGAAGTGGGAATGGCAGGAACAGCCCACAGCTGGATGCGGGGGAGCGCTGTTTTCCAGAGAATTGAAGGATGGGGCAAGTACAGCTTTTCCCTGAGCCCTTAGGCAATACGAGCAGTTGACCCATGCAGTGCTGGCATTGGAAAATAAAAATTCTGACCGGAGTTCTTCTTTAATTGAACAAGCTGAAGTTAGATGCTGATTGGCCGCCATGCACAGCTGCACCAGATTCTGAGTGCTCCAGTTTTAGTAAATCTCCCGCAATGTGTCCGCAAGATGTCACAAATATAAGGGCCATTGATCTGCATTTCAGCGCAGCTGTAAAACACAGATCAACGGATGGACATCTGAAAAACAATCATTTCCAATGTGTCCTAGTCACACCATAACGCTGCGTTGACCTGCGTTGCGCTAAAGTGAAACATGTAGCGCAACAGGACGGATGTAAGCAGATGCCGTTGAAATGCGCAGGCTTTCCTGTAAACAAGTGTACAATCCAAACGCACACGTTCCTGCGTTAAAAACGGCCGTGTGTATAAGTGGGTGCTGCATCGACCGTCGGCTGGAACCAAACAGAATCAGCGAGGGAGAATGTCACCAGCACACCGAGGATCACCAATATGGGTCCAAAAGTTTTAATGTACGATCCCATAGTTACAGCATGGCAACATTTTGGAGTCTCCCAGGACCCCTTTATCAGGTCACATGCCTGATGAAGGGGTTCTGTGAGACTGTGAAACGTTGCCATGCTGTAACTATGTGATCGTTCATTAAAACTTTTGGACCCATATTGGTGATCCTCGGTGTGCTGGCTTTCCTATAAAAACGCAGTACGCTTCAACGCACGCTAAAATGCGTGCCAACGGATGTCAAAAAGTACGCCAACAGATGTCATCGTGCCACGAAAAAGGTGGGAATGGTGGAAACATACATCCATTCTCCATGTATTTTAGCGCACGTCAGTGTGAATTGGCCCTAACCCCCGGTGCAGGCCGCGTTTTGCAGGGGCACGAGAGCCCATTCATTTGAATGGATTCCCGTGCCCGTGACATGCAGGGAAGAAGTCCCGGCACTTCTTTGGAAAACGCAGCCGAGGTTCCCAGTACGGTTGCGTTTTCCAGTGCGGGCGGCGTGGCATTAGCCCATTTCTCTGTGCGGGTGGTGCGGCTGCACGGATTTTCGTGCGCACCTGCACAGATGTGAACCTAGGGCAGTGGTTCTCAACCTGTGGGTTGCGACCCCTTTGGGGGTCGAATGACCCTTTCACAGGGGTCACCTAAGACCATCGGGAAAACACATATTTCCAATGTGTAGAAAGCAGCTGCTGTGTTGAAAGCAGCTACTGTGCTGAAAGCAGCAGTATTGGAGGGAAAACGACACTTCATGAATTATAATTGCTGGGTAAATAATGTTATGGTTGGGGGTCACCACAACATGAGGAAATGTATTAAAGGGTCGCGGCATTAGGAAGGTTGAGAACCACTGACCTAGGGTAAGAGGTGACACCAGAGAAGTTACTGAGTAATCGCAGTCCTGGTGCCAGGGTGGAGCAGCCATGGTCGGCATTCCTCCTCGGTCAGGTGATAAATTTTACTGACCTGGGGAAGATCCTCCGTGACTCAGCCGGTTACATGCAAACACTTGAAATATTTCACTTCAGTCTTCAAACCCCCTGTGGGCCAAGGTGAAGGCGGTTAAAGTGTTACTCCACTTGGATCCAGGTTAACGCGTCGCTCATGTGACCCGTCATACACAGAGTATTTATTAGCTGACAATGTCAATGACAAGACGCAGAGGTGTGACCCTGCACCGCCTTCCGAGCCGTCCTGTAACGTTCTCTCCGACAGCCAACACCAATGTCAACAGAGCGCATTTATCAGCGATCGGCGTACAGCGAGGAAAAACATTTACTTATAGGATTTTTAAGAGCTGTGTACTGAAACTAGTGACCCAGGATGAGGTGGCCATCAAACACATTGATAGGTGTCCAGGCACGGTCCTTTCTAGGGGCACTGTCATTAAATGCCAAAGAACATTTTTACCATGGGGTACGTTGTGTGCATTGCAGCACCCTTCAATATGAAGGGAACCCCAACCCACTAAGACAAAGCGATGCCGACGTGCATGCAATGCTGGCATCTCAATGCACAGTAATGCATTACCATGCATTGTGGTGCACTGAGTCAGAAAAATGCTGCATGTCCATTTCTGTGCCTTGACAGCCCATTTATAATGAATTTGATGGGGAAGTGTGAATGGGCCCCCCAATTTTTTTTTTATAATGCTCTCTTTTAAACCTTGTTTACAGGGCATCTGGTAAAGCCACGATTTTCCCGCTCCCTGACCACCAACTGCAAGGTGATGTACATGGTCATAGTGCAGCAAAAACTAGACCACAGTTCACATCATCTGACAATACTGCTGCCAGACAAGATCTAATTGAGGTAATGGGGCTCCACCGCAACCATCCTGCAACTGCGTGTAATGCAAACAGTTATCTCCTCCTTATTACTTGTTAAATGCCTCTATAAAACGATCCACTGTAGAGGTGCCAATGACAGCTGAGCCCTTAGAAAGTTGGATTTGCCAAGATATTGGCCATCTGTGTGCACATAATCCAAGCTGGCCTGTAGCAGAGACCTAACATGCAGGAAGATAGCAACAGATTGGGACCTACAGAGGTCTGAGAAACTGGAAAATAGTTGTCCATTCAGGCCTACAAAAGATAAGCAAGCCTGTGACAGAGGTCCAAGAAGCTGGAAGGTAGCCATCTAGCTGGGACTAAATGATCTAAGCTGGTGGCAGAGGCCTGGGAAACTAAAAATCAGTTGCCTGTTTGAGGCCTACAGACAATGAGCAGGCCTGAGAAACTGTAAGGTAGCTGTCTGTCTGGGCCTACAGAATCTAAGCTGCCCTGTGGCAAAGGCCTGAGAAACTGGAAAATAGTGGCCCATCTGGGCCTACAGAATCTGGAAGGGTTAAAAAAATGGAAGGTAGCCATTCGTCTAGGTTCACAGAATCTAAGTTGGCCTGTGGCAGAAGTCAAAGAAACCAGAAGGTAGCCATCCGTCCATACCTACAGAATTTAAGCTGGCCTGTGGCAGAGGACTAAGAAACTGAAAAATAGTTGCCCATCTGGGCCTACAGATGATAAGCTGGCCTGTGGAAGAGGCCTAAGAAACTGGAAGGTAGCCATCCATCTAGGCCTACAGAATCTACACTGACCTAAACGATCTAAGCTGGACTGTAGCAGAGGCCTGAGAAACTGAAATATAGTTGCCCATCTAGGCCTACAGAATCTGTAAGGCCTAAGAAACTGGAACGTAGCCATCCAACTATACCTACAGAATCCTAGCTGGCCTGTGGTAGTGGCCTGAGAAATTAGAAGGTAGCTGTCTGTCTGGGCCTACAGAATCTAAGCTGCCCTGTGGCAGTGGCTCGAGAAACTGGAAAATAGTTGCCTATCTGGGCCTACAGACAATAAGCTAGCTTGTGGCAGACGTCTAAGAAACTGGAAAGCAGCCATCCACCTAGGTGGCCATCCATCTAGAATCTTAGCTGGCCTGTGGCAGAGGCCTAAGAAACCAGAAGGTAGCCATCCATCCATACCTACAAAATCTATACTGACCTGTGGCAGAGGGCTGAGAAACCGAAAAACAGTTGACCATCTGGGCCTACAAAATCTGGAAGGCCTAAGATACTGGAAGGTAGAAACCTCTCTAGGCCTACAGAATCTAAGCTGGCCTGTGTTAGGTGTGGCTATTGGGACCTGTTGTGCTCCCTCTTACGCCAATCTGTACCTGGGGTTGTGACAGCAAGACTTTTTGTCAAATGAGTCTCTGCTTGCTTACACGCAACACAATATCATCTGGCAAAGATATATAGATGATATATTCTTTGGGATGGTCCTGAAATGTCTTGAGGTGATGAATCAAAATGATTCGAATCTCTTTACTGTGACCTTTGACAAAAAAAAATTAACTTTTTGGACATATGTATCTCTTAGATAACAAGAGGATGCTGGAAAGTAGTCTTTTTAGAAAAGAAATGGCTGTTAAAGACATTTCTACTGTGTATATTTTCCCCTATATTTCACAGCCAATACAATGTCTAATGCCAACTGTCAATGTCTTTACCCCTTTGTTTCAAAACCAATAAAATGTTTGAACAAGAAAAGAAATGGCTGGAAATACTATCCTGCATGCTGACCATTTCCATCCAGAGCCTTTAAAGAGATCTATTCCATATAGTCAATTTTTATGTATTAAACGAAAATGTACTAATGATTTTGTATTTCAGAGTGAGGCTGACCAAGCTCACCAAACGATTGTTAGCCCGAGGCTATACAAAAACATAAAGGCCTTTCTGACAAATGTGTGGTAGGGTGAAGGACAGTGCTTAGCACAGGGACAGGCTCCTGATGAGGAGGGATAGCTCTGGGAAGACTCTCTCTTCACTTCATACACTCTGGTAGGTGGTGCGGAGGTCTGGAACCGGTGCAGGCTGCAGAATTAGATCGACCATCTGATGAATGAATAGTAACATCTGAATTAATCGGGTTTTTGATGAATCTTCCCCATCTACTGCTATCTGATTGAAATGCTGATTAAACACCAGCATCTGGTGAGTTAGCACTTTGATGGGGCGTTGAGCACAATGGAAATCACGGTTGTGGCAAATACCTTATATTTGGACTATACTTTATTATGAACTTACTTATGGATTGATTTTTTGCACTTTTTTGGTGGCAGTCTTTATTTATTTAAATTTTTGTTTCTGAGTATTTATATTTATTTATTTATACTTGTTTATACATTATTTAGGGGTTATTTGAGAGCGCTGTTTATGGTATTTCCATTTATCTATACAAAAACATGCCTTAAGAAATCCTTTAACCTTGTGAAAAATTTGGATAGGCATAGTCTTTTATTTAACCTCCCTGGCGGTATTCCCGAGTGTAGTTTGGGGTAAAGTTTCAGTAAAACAAGTGGTAACCCCCCCCCCCCGAGCTACACTCGGGAATACACTGCAGCATTGCTCAGGGATTCCCTGTAGCACTTACCTTGTCCTGTGCTCCCGCGATGTCCCCCCTGCAGTGTCCCCGGCAATGTCCTCCGGCCGATGCCGGCATCCGTCTTCCAGGTTCCGTTCCCTGCGACGTCGGGACGTACGGGGGACGGAACTGGCGGGAAATTAGAAAATTTTAAAAACTGACATTCACTAAATACACTAAAATCACATAGTATAACATTCCTGTATCAAACCATTTCACATACATTTTGTCCCGAGTGCTTTGTCCGGCGCCCTGCCTGCATTTTTACTGTTCTTTCTGCCTGGAAACTGAGAAACGTCCATGGCGTCCAAAAGCGTCCCTTTAGGTCAGACGCGGGTTTAGACCGGCTAGAGAACAGCGATAGTAAATCAGAACCACTTGCAGAATTGAGTGATAATGATTCGTGGGGGAAATTTCTCATCAGACACTGAAAACGATTCTGCGACTGAGCTCAGCAATGTGCGAACTTGGCGCTCTATTTCACATTTCAGTGTTTTTGGTTTGTTATATTATTGAATTAAATTTATTATTATTATATTATTATTTTTTTATGATTATTTATTAAGTTGTAATTTATGATTTTGTGTTTCAAATTTTATCATCCCCGGGATGTTTACTAGACTCTTGTTCGGACAGATTTCAGTGAGTTATTCCTAAGAATGACAGGCCTACAATAAAAAAACGACATATTTCCATGCAAAAAAATGTACCGCTTTGAGCACAGAAATATGGACATAATCAGACCGCTAGGGAGGTTAATTCTAAAAAACACAAACAGGCTGATAAAGATAAAATTAGGGTCATCGTAAAATACTCTGATGAACATGCTAAAATAAGGAAAATATTACAGAATCATTGGTCAGTTTTTAGCAGAAGATCCTTTTATTGGTAAACTGGTCAGTGAAAACCCTTTTATTACATAGAGAAGGGCAGGATCCCTAAAGGGTTCTTTTGTACAAAGTGAATACAAAGATACTCAGAGATGTGATCCATGTAAATATGTTGGCACTTTCCTTTGTGGAAATGCGCATATTTTTATCTACTGAATAATAGAAAAAAATGTATTCTTCTGAATGGAGACAAATTCATTTCCAAACATTTTGTTAATTACCAGACGCAAGGTGCAGTGTATCTTATGTCATTGAATAGAAAAATCGATATACCCACAAAATTACATAAAAATTATATAAACACCCTGGACTCACAAAAAGTCACACTTTCTCTCCCGAAAGTCCAAAGTCAAATAAACCCTCTCAGCGTCTGTGAATCTTCAAATATTATTATTATTATTATATCTATATAGCGCCAACAGTTTGCGCAGCGATGTACAATATAAGGGAGGCAGTACAATTACAATACATTTCAGTACAGAAGGAATAGGAGGGCCCGGCTCATGGAGCTTACAATCTAGAGGAAGGGGGAGGTGATACAAAAGGTGATAGCTGTGGGGGATGATCTGGTGGAGGTGGTTCATGTACTGTTCTTAGGAGGTGACCGGACATGCTGTGGTAGGGAGTTCCAGAGGATGGGAGAGGCTCTGGAGAAGTCCTGGAGGTAAGCGTATTATCATATTTCCACTTGATCCATCTCCAAAAATATCACTCTTAAGTATCCATGTATACCTCAAAAGAACAAAGACTACATATAGTGCATTATCTGTCAGCACTTGTGGTAGTGAGCCCTTGTAGATAGTCAACTTGGGGTTCCCCAGGGCGTGGAGTCTAAGCCCCAGCCTGCTTCTTCACCAGAGACCCTGATGGTGGGGATGGACTTGCAGTAAGCTGGGACCAGGTCGTGGCCCCCGACTGTGCCCAGCAGAGGATGAGGAGACCGCTCGTGGGAGCAGAGTACAATGGGAGGAGACAAACGGAAATCCGATAGACTAGCATAGGTCAGGACGGGTGGAAAACAAGCACAGTCAGAGAATGAAGCCGGGGTCGGTACACAAGTGGTCAATGCAGGAAACAGGTAATAGCAACACACAGGAGCTCTAACAACTAGGAAGTTGCTCAGGCAAAGTGGCCTAGTCTGAGCATATCTTATGCCGGCCATAGACAGGTGGAAAATCGGCCAATTTTTCGTCCTAAAAAAATTGGCCGATTTTTGCACCGTTAGTGGGTATATTGGTCAGCCGTTTTTCGGGGTTTTTGCACATTTTTTTTATTGATCATGTTGGACCATGTTGGCAATGATGGGCAAATCAGCTGATCGTTTTACCGATAAAAAATCTGCGCGTGAGCCGTGACCTGGAGGAAGAAGAGCAGGAAGAAGAAGAGGAAGAGGAGGAAGAAGAAGAGGAAGAGGAGGAAGAAGAAGAGGAAGAAGAAGTTTTATTCTGCTAAAATGAATTGATCATAGGAATAGGAAGTAGAATGGGAATGGACGTCCAGTCCGCTATTATATTTTATATGAAAAAGTCTTGCGGTTGCAACAAATGTATCCATTTGTATCCAAATAAAAACATTGTAATCCAAATATTGTATTTGTATTGCTGTCACATTGTACGGTGCGCTCCCCTGTCTCTGCAAGGGACAGAAGTTATGGGGTTAATGCCAGCCATAGACGGGTCGAAAATCAGCCGATTTTTTTTAACGTTGGTGGTAACGTCGGCCAATCGAACGACCGATTTTTCATTTTTTTTTTTTAAAAACTCAGCTGATGTTTGACCTGTCTATGGCCTGCATTATATAGGCAGGCAAACGAGGTGGGCCAGGAAGTGATGGAAGGGAAGGAAATACAACCCAGAGAACAGCAGACGACGCCCATAGGTGAGCACAGACAAACACACGTGAAAGGGATCAGGAACAGCACTGCAGCAAGGAGGTAAGAACACAAACAAGAAACTGCAGGCTAACATGTGACAGTATCCTTAATGTATAAACATCAAAATCAAAAACAAGAACAATCTCAATGTGTATTGTGTTCAAGATTTGCATAAATCACCCAGAGTTCACTTCTTTGTGGCTGAATTGAATACGCTTACCCCAAAAATATTTGTATCTAGCTTTAAATCTCATTCCTCATTAGAATCCACTCAAAGCTGATCCTACGAATGGATCATCATCCTCACAACGAATACCTCCGGAGAAAGACATATGATAGTGTAGTATCTATTAGACATGTGATATGTGCTCCCCTCTTCAACACCTCTAATGTAACGAAAACACTCGCCGCCTCCTTCCAAACCGCGCACCTTACCGGACTATAAATGTCCAATAGCATAGATGAGAAATGATGAGAAATGGCTCCTCTTATTCCGCGTTGATCCAATCTCCAATCACATTAGAGCATCACATCATAGTTCAAAAGAGACCATATAGTGTAGAATGTCATATAAACGGGTCTACTTTATTAAAAATGTGTGAAACAAAATCGGTATCAAATATTTTTTATTCTTTGGAGGTATATGGCATTTTTGGAGGTACACGGTGATTATGGATCAGAATATGGAAGAATAATTTTGGAGTTTTTGAAATAATTTCACTGACACTTAAAAGGTTTATGATTTACCGTATTTGCCGGCGTATAAGACGACCCCCTACTTTTCCTGCTAAAATGTAGTGTTTGGGCTATACTCGCCGTATAAGACTCTTCCAATGCACACCAGTGGGAGGAATAGTGTCCCATCATTGGTGACAGTGGGAGGAATAGTGCCCCATCATTGGTGTCAGTGGGAGGAATAGTGCCCCATCATTGGTGTCAGTGGGAGGAATAGTGCCCCATCATTGGTGTCAGTGGGAGGAATAGTGCTCCATCATTGGTATCAGTGGGAGGAATAGTGCCCCATCATTGGTATCAGTGGGAGGAATAGTGCCCCATCATTGGTATCAGTGGGAGGAATAGTGCTCCATCATTGGTGTCAGTGGGAGGAATAGTGCCCCATCATTGGTGTCAGTGGAGGAATAGTGCCCCATCATTGGTGTCAGTGGGAGGAATAGTGCCCCATCATTGGTGTCAGTGGGAGGAATAGTGTCCCAACATTGGTGTCAGTGGGGGGTGGAATAGTGCCCCATCATTGGTGTCAGTGGGAGGAATAGTGCCCCATCATTGGTGTCAGTGTGTCAGGAATGGACTGGCCAGCAATGGTGGGACTCACCTGCCTTCTGATCTGCAGTACCAGGGCTGGCCAGCGGATGCTCCCAGCAATCAGAGACTCAACTTTGCAGCCAGCTAACACCTGGAACTGATTATGCTGGGGTATTTAAGGGATGGCCAGACCCACAGACTCTGCCGTGGTGTTGTGTTTGTCCTGGGCCCTGTATCCTGTTTCTGTCCTGCATCCTGTTTCTGAACTGCTGCTGACTTCTCCTGCTCTGATCCCGGCTCGCTCCTGACCATCCCTCTGCCTGACCCTCTGTACCACGCTGCTTGCTACCTGTTCTGATCCCTGGCTTGTGACCCTGACCATCCCTCTGCACTACGCTGCTTGCTACCTGCTGAACCTGGCCTGTGACCCCGACCCATCTCCGCTTGCTCCCCCTGTACCTACCTGCCCTATTGATATTGACCCGGCCTGCCTGACGACGCTTGCTTGTATGTACTGTTATCTGTGGGTGGTTGGTTTGGTTTGGTTTGGTTGCACTGTATTATGTTTTAGTATTGCACTGCGTTTATGTTTGTATTGTTAGTGTTAATAAATTATATTGTTTATAACATATCTGAGGTCTGCGTTTCCCTGCGTCAGCCACACACCTCTGGTCACACCTGGGAGCCCTGACATTACACCAAGGCCAATCCTGACCAGAAGTGGCTGCACAGGGAAGCCATCTTGGCTTGTTGATGGGAAGGATGGATCTGGATGAGGTTGTGTATTTATATCTGCTAGTGTTTGATGACAGGGAGTATGCTTATCAAACTCTGAAGGAGTATCCCCGGGATCAACTACTAGAATGTATACGGCTCGCTCATGTTCTAGTAGATCAGGGCACAGAGTTCTCTGAGGTGCAGCCATTGATTGAGGTTTGTGCAGAGTTGGTTTCATCTGGTTCCCCCGAATGCAGGGATGAATTTTTGCCACCATTTAGTGCAGACCAGGTAGAGTCCCTGGTGTGGTTATTAGAGGATGATGTGGGTTACTTTCTGGAGCGTTATTCCACATGTTCACCACAGACACTAAGAGATTGTATAAACGCAGTGCAGTCATTGACCAGACAGGCTTTGTGTAAGCTCAGCTTTGTTCAACCCCTACTGCAGACATGGACAGACTTGTTGCACCCAGCCTCAGTCAGCTTACAAAAACCCAGTCCTGCTTCTAACTCTACTCCTGTATTCCCACCAGCTCCTCCAGTTACAGCCCAGTATACTTGGCTATCTACCGCATGTCAGTCCCCTGTTCCCACTCGCTGCACCTATCCTGCCTTTAACCCTGTAAAAAAGCCCTCTGTAGCAACTGCTCCCTCTCCTGTTCCATCTTCCAGTTCTTCTCTGTCTCCAGCTGCTCCATTCGTTTGCAGACCTGCGTTTACTTGCAGTGCTCCAGTAGTTAAAACCAGAAAAAAGCGAAAATTCTTTCCAACCAGTACCATCCTGCCAGTATCCAAACCGGTGAACCTGCCTTCCGTGACTCAGCCTGAAGCCTCTACTCGGCCTGAAGCCTCTCTTCAGCCTGAAGCCTCTACTCAGCCTGAAGCCTCTACTCAGCCTGATGCCGCTACTCAGCATGATGAACTGATCCAGCCCGACGATCCTATTAGGCCAGTTGACTCGATGCCCGCTGTTGATCCAGATGATCCGGTACCTGACCCAGTGCCCGCTGTTGTGCCAATTGACTCAGAGCCCGCTGTCATACCTGGTGACCCGGTGCCCACTGCCTTGCCAGATGACGCGGTGCCCGCTGGCAAGCCAAATGACCTGATGCCTGGTGACCCAGTGTCCGCTGTCATACCTGGTGACCCGATGCCCGCTGTCGAGCCAGACAATCCGATACCTGATGACCCGGTGCCCACTGTCGTGCCTGTTGACTCGGAGCCCACTGTCTTGCCAGACGACTCGGTGCCCGCTGTTCCGCCAGTCGACTCGGTGCCCGCAGTCTTGCCAGTGGACTCGGTGCCCGCAGTCTTGCCAGTGGACTCGGTGCCCGCAGTCTTGCCAGTGGACTCGGTGCCCGCAGTCTTGCCAGTGGACTCGGTGCCCGCAGTCTTGCCAGTGGACTCGGTGCCCGCAGTCTTGCCAGTGGACTCGGTGCCCGCAGTCTTGCCAGACAACTCGGTGCCCGCAGTCTTGCCAGACAACTCGGTGCCCGCAGTCTTGCCAGACAACTCGGTGCCCGCAGTCTTGCCAGACAACTCGGTGCCCGCAGTCTTGCCAGACGACTCGGTGCCCGCAGTCTTGCCAGACGACTCGGTGCCCGCAGTCTTGCCAGACGACTCGGTGCCCACTGTAGTGCCTGGTGACTCGGTGCCCGCCGCTTCGTCTGGGGGCCCGAGACCTGTTGCTCCGCCTGAGGGCCCGAGACCTGTCGCTCCATCTGGGGGTCCGGCGCCCGCCGCTCCGCCTGAGGGCCCGAGACCTGTCGCTCCATCTGGGGGTTCGGCGCCCGCCGCTCCGCCTGAGGGCCCGAGACCTGTAGCCCCGCCTGGGGGTCCGGCGCCCGCCGCTCCGCCTGGGGGCCCGAGGCCTGTCGCCCCGCCTAGGGGTCCGGCGCCCGCCGCTCCGCCTGAGGGCCCGAGACCTGTAGCCCCACCTGGGGGTCCGGCGCCCGCCGCTCCGCCTGGGGGCCCGAGGCCCGTCGCCCCGCCTGGGGGTCCGGCGCCCGCCGCCCCGCCTGGGGGTCCGGCGCCCGCCGCCCCGCCTGGGGGCCCGAGGCCCGTCGCCCCCGCCTGGGGGCCCGAGGCCCGTCGCCCCCGCCTGGGGGCCCGAGGCCCGTCGCCCCCGCCTGGGGGCCCGAGGCCCGTCGCCCCCGCCTGGGGGCCCGAGGCCCGTCGCCCCCGCCTGGGGGCCCGAGGCCCGTCGCCCCGCCTGGGGGTCCGAGACCTGTCGCTCCATCTGGGGGTCTGGCGCCCGCCGCCCCACCTGAGGGCCCGAGACCTGTCACTCCATCTGGGGGTCCGGCGCCCGCCGCTCCGCCTGAGGGCCCGAGACCTGTAGTTCCGCCTGGGGGCCCGAGGCTTGTCGCCCCGCCTAGGGGCCCGAGGCTTGTCGCCCCGCCTGGGGGCCCGAGGCCTGTCGCCCCGCCTGGGGGCCCGAGGCCTGTCGCCCCGCCTGGGGGCCCGAGGCCTGTCGCCCCGCCCGGGGGCCCGGTGCCTGCCGCCCCGCCCGGGGGCCCGGTGCCTGCCGCCCCGCCTGGTGGCCCGCTGCCTGCTGCTTCTCCTGGTAGCCCAATGTGCCTCTGCCCGGAGTCCTGCCCGATGTGCCTCTGCCCGGAGTCCTGCCCGATGTGCCTCTGCCCGGAGTCCTGCCCGCTGTGCCTCTGCCCGGCGTCCGGCCCGATGTGCCTCTGCCCGGCGTCCGGCCCGATGTGCCTCTGCCCGGCGTCCGGCCCGATGTGCCTCTGCCCGGAGTCCGGCCCGATGTGCCTCTGCCCGGCGTCCGGCCCGATGTGCCTCTGCCCGGCGTCCGGCCCGATGTGCCTCTGCCCGGCGTCCAGCCCGATGTGCCTCTGCCCGGCGTCCAGCCCGATGTGCCTCTGCCCGGCGTCCAGCCCGATGTGCCTCTGCCCGGCGTCCAGCCCGGTGTGCCCCTGCCCGGAGTCCAGCCCGGTGTGCCTCTGCCCGGAGTCCAGCCCGGTGTGCCTCTGCCCGAAGTCCAGCCCGGTGTGCCTCTGTCCGGTGTGCCTCTGCCCGGTGTGCCTCTGCCCGAAGTCCAGCCCGATGTGCCTCTGCCCGGTGTACCGCTGCCCGGAGTCCTGCCAGGTGTGCCAGTCTTTGATATCCCGCCAGTTACCAGACCCGGGCGGTGGAACATTTTTCCCAGCTAGGACTGTTTGGAGCGTCCTGAGGCCGCTCCTTGAGGGGGGGGTACTGTCAGGAATGGACTGGCCAGCAATGGTGGGACTCACCTGCCTTCTGATCTGCAGTACCAGGGCTGGCCAGCGGATGCTCCCAGCAATCAGAGACTCAACTTTGCAGCCAGCTAACACCTGGAACTGATTATGCTGGGGTATGTAAGGGATGGCCAGACCCACAGACTCTGCCTTGGTGTTGTGTTTGTCCTGGGCCCTGTATCCTGTTTCTGTCCTGCATCCTGTTTCTGAACCGCTGCTGACTTCTCCTGCTCTGATCCCGGCTCGCTCCTGACCATCCCTCTGCCTGACCCTCTGTACCACGCTGCTTGCTACCTGTTCTGATCCCTGGCTTGTGACCCTGACCATCCCTCTGCCTGACCCTCTGTACTACGCTGCTTGCTACCTGCTGAACCTGGCCTGTGACCCCGACCCATCTCCGCTTGCTCCCCCTGTACCTACCTGCCCTATTGATATTGACCCGGCCTGCCTGACGACGCTTGCTTGTATGTACTGTTATCTGTGGGTGGTTGGTTTGGTTTGGTTTGGTTGCACTGTATTATGTTTTAGTATTGCACTGCGTTTATGTTTGTATTGTTAGTGTTAATAAATTATATTGTTTATAACATATCTGAGGTCTGCGTTTCCCTGCGTCAGCCACACACCTCTGGTCACACCTGGGAGCCCTGACACAGTGGGAGGAATAGTGCCCCATCATTGGTGTCAGTGGGAGGAATAATGCCCCATTATTAGTATCAGTGACACCAATGATGCGGCACTATTCCTCCCACTGACACCAATTACACTTGCTGACCCTGTTCTAGTATGGTGCTGCTGCAGACAGCATATGTGGTTGCAGCAGCACCTCTACACTGAACACTTACCTGCTGCTCCTGCACTCGATTTTCGCGGGGCCGCTTGGCTCCGCCCCCTCGCCGGTGATTGGCCACCTGTGTGCCTTTCCTGAGCTACAGTTCTGGCGGCCAATCACTGGTGAGGAGGCGGAGCCGAACAGCCGCACGAACATCCAGTGGCCGAACTGAAGGAGCAGCTGTGCTTCCTGGACCGGATCTACGTGGGACCGGAGCCAGGTAAGAAACAGCCCCTGCCCACCCCTGTACTTAGTGTCCCTTCCATTGGAAGGGGGGGAGGCGGCGGCACCGCGCCGGCCCCCTAAAAAGCGTATAAGACGACCCCCGACTTTTGAGAAGATTTTCAAGGGGTAAAAAGTCGTCTTATTTGCCGGCTAATAGGGTATTAAAAATGTGCTTACAAGAAAAACCTCTTAAAATTGCATGTTTCCTCAGTGAAAAAGTATAGTGTCCATCCAATACAGCATAGGGTATACAGAACCTCTCTCAAGATGGCCGCTCCACTACTTCCGGTTTACATCCACTTCCGACATCACGTCCCTTGACGCGTTTCATCACTTCCGACTTCTTCAAAAGGGGTTTGATTATGTCATGTGAATGTGGATTCTTTTAATGTACCGTATTTGCCGGCGTATAAGACGACTTTTTACCCCTTAAAAATCTTCTCAAAAGTCGGGGGTCGTCTTATACGCCGGTATAACATGACATGACACTTTTTAGGGGGGCCGCGCGGTGCCGCCGCCGCCCCCCCCTTCCCCTAAAGGAAGGGACACTAAGTACAGGGGTGGGCAGGGGCTATTTCTTACCTGGTTCCGGTCCCACGACGATCCGGCCCAGGAAGCGCGGCTGCGCCTTCAGTTCGGCCACTGGATGTTTGCGCGGCTGCTCGGCTCCGCCTCCTCACCAGCGATTGGCCGCCAGAACTGTAGCTCAGGAAAGGCACACAGGCGGCCAATCACCGGCGAGAGGGTGGAGCCGAACGGCCGCGCGAAAATCGAGTGCAGGACCAGCAGGTAAGTGGTCAGTGTAGAGGTGCTGCTGCAACCACATATGCTGGCTGCAGCAGCACCATACGAGAACAGAGTCAGCAAGTGTCAGTGGGAGGAATAGTGCCCCATCATTGGTGTCACTGATACCAATGATGGGGCACTATTCCTCCCACTGATACCAATGATGGGGCACTATTCCTCCCGCTGATACCTATGATGGGGCACTATTCCTCCCACTGACACCAACGATGGGGCACTATTCCTCCCCCCCACTGACACCAACGATGGGGCACTATTCCCCCCCCCCACTGACACCAACGATGGGGCACTATTCCCCCCCCCCACTGACACCAACGATGGGGCACTATTCCCCCCCCCACTGACACCAACGATGGGGCACTATTCCACCCCCCACTGACACCAATGATGGGGCACTATTCCACCTCCACTGACACCAATGATGGGGCACTATTCCACCCCCACTGACACCAACGATGGGGCACTATTCCACCCCCACTGACACCAACGATGGGGCACTATTCCTCCCCCCCACTGACACCAACGATGGGGCACTATTCCCCCCCCCACTGACACCAACGATGGGGCACTATTCCACCCCCCACTGACACCAACGATGGGGCACTATTCCACCCCCACTGACACCAATGATGGGGCACTATTCCACCCCCCACTGACACCAACGATGGGGCACTATTCCACCCCCCACTGACACCAATGATGGGACACCATTCCTCCCACTGACACCAATGATGGGACACCATTCCTCCCACTGACACCAATGTTGGGACACTATTCCTCCTACTGACACCAATGATGGGGCACCATTCCCCCCACTGATACTAATGATGGGACACTATTCCCCCCACTGATACCAATGATGGGGCACTATTCCCCCCACTGATACCGATGATGGGGCGCTATTCCTCCCACTGGTGTGCACTGGAAGAGGGGTAGTCTTATACGGCGAGTATAGCCCAAACACTACATTTTAGCAGGAAAAGTAGGGGGGTCGTCTTATACGCCGGCAAATACGGTAGGTAAAACACGTCAAGAATTCTGGAAATGTATTTGTAAACATATTCATGCTTTGAGAATAGGGAATCTTTACCTACCCTTGGGCAGACATGCAGCTAAAGTTCATATGTCACGGTGTAAGGTCAGGTTCAGAGACCAGTTGCTATAGCAGTAAAAGGCTTACCTGGAACCAGCAGGATAGGTACACCAGCGGATCCCCCTGGGAATGACGCAGGCTCACCTGAGGTGCGGGGTCTAAGTATTAACCGGTATTCACCAGAGCTCCTAATGGTGGAGATGGATTGGGCTGCGTGTTAATACCAGGTCGCAGATCTCAGGATCACCCCACCAGGGAATGAGCAGACTGGGAACCAATAGCGGATCAACAGGTTAGGGATCAGACGAAAGCAGAGTCGGTCACAAGCCAAGGGTCGGTCACAAATGGTAGCAGATCAATCGTGGTCAGGAACAAGCCAAAGGTCAGTAGCGGAGGTGTAGACAGCAGCAGGAACAGTAGCAGGATATTGGCTGGAAAGGCACAATAATCTGGCAAGGAGGAAGTCCAAGGACATGGCTTATATAGGAAGTTCATGGGAGGAGCAAGGAGTTCAAGGTTCAAGAGCAAACAAGGCCCAAGGCAGGATTATCCAATAGATGAGGCAAAGTGTTGTCCAGCATCCTAGGTAGCTCAGTGAGTAGAGTTACTGTCTGACACAGTAGAAGTCCCAGGTACAAGTCCAGGCCCTGACATCATAAATACAGAATGCCTAAAGTTATTTTTTCAGCTCTAGATAGGATACATATTCCTACCAGGGGAGGCGACTGGAACAAAGCACTACTCCAGCAAGAAATGCGCTGTATTAGGTACTTGGATGCCACTCGCCATCCTGGTCCAATTGAATCTGAAAGTTACAGACCCTTTATAAAGGGCTTTACCTCAGGCAAAACAGATTGAAATATCTTTAACCCCTTGACGCCGAGCGCACACAAACATGCGGCCTCTCAGCGTCTGGGCCTTGGCGCCAAGGGGCCGCATATTTGCGTGCAATTAGAAAATACATATGTGCTGAAAGCGCGCGCCCTGCGCATATGTCCATGACTCATGGAAAAGTCCCAATCTCCCCTTCGATCGAGACCTTTTCCATTCATGTGACGGCGAATCACAGCGGTCACATGACCCTAAAACCCCGCCTGTCTCCCGGCTTCTGAAACTCTGGGAGGCGCCGGCGCAAAGTGGTTAATGAATCTTTATACCAAGTGAACCAACCTATTCTACTCACCAGGAGAAATTTTCCCCGTCCGGTATGTGCTGCAGGGTTGTTTTGTTAATATATTGTTACTATATTGTACCTTTTTTCTTTCAGATTAATGTTTATTATACCATCCAGATTTATTTGTTTCTTTTTTGTTATGTTTAAGAGTATTGTACATGCCTCCTGTGCGGGGGTTTCTGATGGGGCGATTTGTGTTGACATGCCCGGCACAGAAAGGGTCCCCCAGTCCGTTTTCACGGCATGGGACCATGTCTTGTGGCCCTGTGGCTGGCTTTTGCTGTTCCGTGTCGGTGGCGTTCTCCAACATGGCGCCCATCCGATCTCTGGAAACGTGTATTCCGGGGCCGGATGTGACGTCAATGCGTATGACGCAATCGCTCCTGCGCAGTTGTGTTCAATGCCGGGAACCATGATAGGTGCCATCTTTCCCTCCAGAAGATGTCATCCGCACATGGGAGGAGAAACAAATATAGTGGCTAAATGGTTAGCACTTCCGCCTGGCAGTACTAGGGTCGTTGGTTCGAATCCCAGCCATGGCACCACCTGCCTGGAGTTTGCATGTTCTGCCTGTGTGGGTTTCCTCCGGGTGCTCCGGTTTCCTCCCACACTCCAAAGACATGCTGGTAGGTTAATTGGATCCTCTCTAAGTTGGCCCTCGTATATGTATGAATGTAAGTTAGGGACCTTAGATTGTACGCCCCTTGAGGGTTAGGGACTGATGTAAATGTACAATATATATGTAAAGCGCTGCATAAAATTGACGGCGCTATATAAGTACCTGAAATAAATAAATATTGGAACCTATAAATAGCCTCTAGTGCCACTATTTGATGGACCTTCCAATATTGAGTTTGGTCCCGGGAGGAATTCCATGTATGATGTCTGGTCCTGACCCCCTGATGGGTTAAAGTCTGAACAACAGGAGTTTGTTTTCGATGTCCAGTCTATACAGCACTTTATTCCTAGGCAGTCTATGGCAAGCTCTAAGAATGTAAGTGATCATTTCGAGGGTCCATATTGAAAAACGTATTAATGTAGTTTAGATACTCAATTTATCATTCTTTTCTGTTGCTGCTGAAAGTGTTTCCTTAATTGTGGGGGGGGGGATATTGTAATTAGTCAAGTATTCGTTCGTAATTTATACATCTGTTTTTTAGATATACATTATGAGGACTTAACCTAAGCTGGCCTGTGGTAGAGGCCTGAGAAACTGGAAAATAGTTGTGCATCTAAACCTGAAGAATTCTTGAAGTAGTCTGTTGTGCTGGGGGATCTTTGCTGCTGTTTTTGGGTATCTTGTACCTTCAACCTTCTGTCCCCAAGACAATCAAGCCAATAAAATTGCAAAAAAGAGGATTGAAGGTACTGAGGTCTGTCCATTGCTGTTGATGGGCTGGTGAAATTACATGTACGATGTCCGGTCCTGGCCCTTTGATGGGTTAAAGTCTGAACTACATGTCTGTCCATGGCTGTTGATGGGCTGGTGGAATTATATGTATGATGTCCGGTCCTGGCCCCTTGATGGGTTAAAGTCTGAACTACATGTCTGTCCATGGCTGTTGATGGGCTGGTGGAATTACATGTATGATGTCCGGTCCTGACCCCTTGATGGGTTAAAGTCTGAACAATAGGTCTGTCCATTGCTGTTGATGGGCTGGTGGAATTACACGTACGATGTCCGGTCCTGACCCCTTGATGGGTTAAAGTCTAAACAACATGTCTGTCCATTGCTGTTGGTGAGCTGGTGGAATTACATGTATGATGTCCGGTCCTGACCCCTTGATGGGTTAAAGTCTGAACAACAGGTCTGTCCATTGTTGTTGGTGAGCTGGTGGAATTACATATGTATGATGTCCGGTCCTGAACCCTTGATGGGTTAAAGTCTGAACAACAGGTCTGTCCATCGCTGTTGGTGGGCTGGTGGAATTACATGTACGATGTCCGGTCCTGAACCCTTGATGGGTTAATGTCTGAACAACATGTCTGTCCATCACTGTTGGTGGGCTGGTGGAATTACATGTACGATGTCCGGTCCTGAACCCTTGATGGGTTAAAGTCTGAACAACAGGTCTGTCCATGGCTGTTGATGGGCTGGTGGAATTACATGTACGATGTCCGGTCCTGACCACTTGATGGGTTAAAGTCTAAACAACATGTCTGTCCATTGCTGTTGGTGAGCTGGTGGAATTACATGTATGATGTCCGGTCCAGACCCCTTGATGGGTTAAAGTCTGAACAAGAGGTCTGTCCATTGTTGTTGGTGAGCTGGTGGAATTACATATGTATGATGTCCGGTCCTGAACCCTTGATGGGTTAAAGTCTGAACAACAGGTCTGTCCATCGCTGTTGGTGGGCTGGTGGAATTACATGTACGATGTCCGGTCCTGGCCCCTTGATGGGTTAAAGTCTGAACAACAGGTCTGTCCATTGTTTTAGATGGGCTGGTGGAATTACATGTACGATGTCCGGTCCTGACCCCCTGATGGGTTAAAGTCTGAACAATAGGTCTGTCCATTGCTGTTGGTGAGCTGGTGGAATTACATGTACGATGTCCGGTCCTGACCACTTGATGGGTTATAGTCTGAACAACAGGTCTGTCCATTGCTGTTGGTGGGCTGATGCTGGCAGGTGCAGCGACAGGGCAGATCATTATTAGGAAAGCAGGGGAGCCCTAAAAATTCCAGTAGGTTCCTTCAGATGTAAGTGCTAAACTTCCATTCCAGAGTTCACACAACGCAAAGTTCCAGAATTTGATTCCAGCCAATAAAACTATTATAAATTTGTTTTTTCTCTAATGGAGAACAAAATATTTTGAGACACCAGAAGACACACAGAAGATGGTGATCTAATATATTCGTCATCGATGATCCCACCATCTCTACATAGCCATCGGCCATTTCATACAGTATGTCAGATGAGGACTGTGGATCTTCTGTGACAAGTCCAGGAGTTTCCAACATTCTAGTCTGAGACAAGGCATAGTGAGTTATACGAAGTCTAAGGATGCCGGAAATATCCCGACCAGAACATCTGAATCAAACATCAGCGCATACGTCCGCCTGGAGAGCGCAGCCAAAATCGTGAAACACACCAAATGTCCCAAATGTCTGCTGACATCACCCCTCCGGGGTACACAAAGATCTGTGGAATGCAGCTATAACAGCGACCCCTGCAGGTTGAACTCAGGCACTACACTCTGTACACATATACAGCAGGAATAAATATAATCCAAATGCAACACTTATTACAATTAAGGTATTTATTCATAAATGTGCAGAAAATGGATGAAAACCAAAATGCATTGAAATATAATTGACTTCTGAATAAGCCAATCAGAAAGGACTAGAAGCAAATAGAAGATGAAGTACACACCAAAGACCCTTGTATGATTTTTATATGCAACCATTAATCTGTCCACCATCCTCCCTGACCCTAGGTTCACATCTGTGCGGGTGGTGCCGCTGCGGATCCGCATGAAAATCCGTGCAGCCTCACCACCTGCACAGAGAAATGCGGACTTGCGGGCGGGTGCCATTAGTTCTAATGGCACGCCGTTCACACTGAAAAACGCAACTGTACTGAGAACCGAGGTTCCCGTGCGGACTGCTTTTCCAAAAAAGTGCAGGGACTTCTTTCCCTGCGTGTCATGGGCAAGGGAGTCCATTCAAATGAATGGGCTCTTGTGCCCGTGCAAAACGCGGCCAGCACAGCCACATAGCTGTGAACCCGGGGGTTACGGAGCAGTAATATGAATTGATTGATGAGAGATAACATCATGATCAGTGCAGATTCCTTTTATTAAATTCTCAGGAACAAAAAATACTCTTGTGCTTGTGCTGCCGGCTCAGCCACATAGGAACATTTTTGGGGGAGACTTGTTACATTGAATAAAGAATACGAATCCACCTCCTCTGTCCCTTCATTGTACTCCAGTCCTTCCTCTGCCCCTCTATTGTAACCCAATCCCACCCCTCTACAATACCCTCTCTATTATATCCGAATCCCTTCTCCGTCCCTCCATTATACCCCAAACCCCCTCTGCCCCTCTACTATAGCTCCGTCCCCCTTCTGTCCCTCTATTGTGCCCCAATATCCCCCCTCTGTCCCTCTATTGTAAGCCAATCCCACCCCTCTACTGTACTACAATACCCTCTCTATTATATCCTAATCCCCCCTCTATTGTATCCCAATCCCTCCTCCATCCCTCCATTATACCCCAATCCCCCTCTGTCCCTCTATTGAGCCCTGATATCCCCCCTCTGTCCCTCTATTATACCCCAATCCCCTATTGTATCCAATCCCTCCTCTGTCCCTCTGTTATAACCCAATCCTCCCTCTGTCCCTCTATTTTATCCCAATCCCTTTTCTGTCCCACTATTATAGCTCAGTCCCTCCTTCTGTCCCTCTGTTGTGCCCCAATAACCCCCCTCTGTCCCTCTATTGTACCCTAATCCCCCCATTGTATCCAATCCCTCCTCTGTCCCTCTTTTATAACCCAATCCCTCCCTTGTCTCTCCATTGTATCCCATTCCCTTCTCTGTCCCTCCATTATACCCCAACACCCCCTCTATCCCTCTGTTATAGCTCAGTCCCCCTTCTGTCCCTCTATTGTGCCCCAGTATCCTCCCTCTGTCCCTCTATTATGCCCCAATCCCTCCCCTGTCCCTCTATTGTACTCCAATCCCCGCATTGTATCCAATCCCTCCTCTGTCCTTTCATTGTACTCCAGTCCTCCCTCTGCCCCTCTATTATAACCCAATCCCCTCATGTCCCTCTATTGTACCCCAATCTCCCCTCTGTCCCTCTATTAAGCCCAGTTCCTCCACTGTCTCTCTATTGTATCCCAAATTTCCTTTGCTACACCTCAATCCCCTCTCTGTTCTTTTATTACATCCCAATCCCCCTATCACTCTATTATACCCAATCCACCTCTCTGTCCCTCTGTTACACCCCAATCCCCTTCTGTCCCTCTATTACACTCAAATATCCCCTCTGTCCCTATATTGTACCCTAATCCCCCACAGTCCCTTTATTACACTCCAATTCCCCCTCCATCCCTCTATTGTACCTCAGTCCCCTCACAGTCCCTCTGTTACACCTTAATCTCCCCACAGTCCCTCTATTACACCCCAATTCCCCCTCTGTCCCTGTATTACACCCCTATCGTCCTTCTGTCCCTCTATTATAGCCATATCCCTCATTTCCCGCTATTATACTACAAACTCTTCCCTGCCCCTCTATTACATCTCAATACCCCTTCTTTCACTCTATCTCATTATTAATCACCAGTTCCTCCTGTCCCGCTATTCTACCCCAATTCCTCCTCTCTCCCTCTACTACGTGAGAATCCTCCCTCTTTTACACCCCATTTCCCCTCTGTCTTTCTATTGTACCCCAATCCCCCTTCTATAATATCCTAATTCTCCCTCTATAGCACCTCAATACACCGTCTGTCCCTCTGTTATATGCTAAGCCCCACTCTTATCTCTTTAATGTACTCCAATCCCCCCTCTGTCCCTCTACTGTACCCCAACATTTCTTCGTCCCTTCATTGAACCCCAATTCCTCTGTTCCTCTCTGAGATCTTGTGTACATTTGTTGAAATAATTGTCCTCCGTACCTCCCAGAATGATTTTGGTGGCTCTTTTCCCCCCCAGGATACGATGGTCGGGTATTTTTACTCCCAGTATAGAGGGAAGGTGGCACCGGAGGGCAAAACTCATTTTTAAAGTACAGAAAATGGTAGTGATGGCGTTTTTGAGGGTCCCCATTCCCACTGGTGGTAACATTGGACGTTAGTTTGTTCTTTTGTTAGCTATACATCTACTGCGGTCTATAAAGGGGAGGTGGGCTCTTTAAGAGACACTTTTTAATGATAGTAATGTAACATTTCTAATGATAGACAGTTATAAAAATGTTTATTTTCCAGGTTCAGACTCTCAGGTTTCCCGGGATTTGCTGACATTCCGGATATTCCGATAATCATGGCGCTGAAATAGCAGAATATTCTACGAATCTCTGTGCTCGGGTCCTGTCAATCCGCCTCTGTTGATCCAGAACAAGGCTGGGTGAAGGAATTTCTGATGTCTAATTTATTCTAGAGCAAAATCCGAGTAATCCGGCACCTGTGCACAGCGCTCACCCGTGACCGGGCAGAGACGTTTCCCAGGCTCTGGAAAGGGAAGGGTCACCCGTGGAGTCACCGCCGTCCCGCTGGGGAAATACAGAAGACGCGTGAAGTATCATTCAATTATATTCCTAACATTTTCCAGACATTTCTATGTCCGCCGCTTTTATTGCTGCTTTACTGACTGATTTTGTTTCTTTTTGATCATTTTATATGAAATCTTTTGGAACATCATACCTGGCTGAAAAAAAAAAAATCTTCTTGTGAGTCTATCTTCCACCATCAATACACTGACACAAGTCAATTAGAATTTTTCTTTTTCGAACATATAAGAAAGTGCCAGAGAAACTCAGAATGAACAGGCTGCATGAATTCTGAACTGATCCTCTAGCAGCTCTCTGCTGCCCCTGTGTGACTCCCTCCATGAACTGCAATTGTGCTACTTTAGGTTTAGGTAAGTGATATTACATTTTTTTGTAGAAATAACAATCATTTTATACTTACCTGCTCTGTGCGATGAGAGAGAGCGAATTAAACCAGGCGGAGGATCAAAACTCGCTCTAAATGCAAGAACTCAGCTTTAGGTAGCGTTACACTTTAATTTTTGGCAACCTCTTCAGAGTTTGTTTTTGTTATTTTTTATGAATTCACCTGCAGAACTCCTTTAATAGACAAAATATGTTTTTTTTACTTTTAGATAGAGCATGGAAGGGTCAGAACCCCTGTTATGTTTTTATTGCTGTCTACATCACCTTCTGTATTTGAAATTCAAAATTGTACAGTTGCCACCGGAACAGAAATAGAGGGGAAATCTTCACATGGGGGCACCTGTTTCGGTGACAATTGTCGAAGCCTCCAATCATATCTCGCAGCTGCCATGGAGCACATTCATACGCATTGTGTGTAGCCTCCCTAGTGGTCTGATTATGTCGGTATTTCTGTGCTCAAAGCGGTACATTTTTTTGCATGGAAATATGTATTTTTTTTAATTGTAGGCCTGTAATTTTTAGGAATAACTCACTGAAATCTGTCCAAACAAGAGTCTAGTAAACATCCCGGGGAGGATAAAACTTGAAACACAAAATCATAAATTATAATTTAATAAATAATCATAAAAAATAATAATATAATAATAATAAATTTAATTCAATAATATAATCAAACCAAAAACACTGAAATGTGAAATATAGCGCCAAGTTCGCACATCGCTGAGCAAAGTCGCAGAATCGTTTTCAGTGTCTGATGAGGAATTTCCCCCACGAATCATTATCACTCAATTCTGCAAGTGGTTCTGATTTACTATCGCTGTTCTCTAGCCGGTCTAAAACCGCGTCTGACCTAAAGGGACGCTTTTTGGACGCCATGGACGTTTCTCAGTTTCCAGGCAGAAAGGGCGGTAAAAATGCAGGCAGGGCGCCGGACAAAGCACTCGGGACAAAATGTATGTGAAATGGTTTGATACAGGAATGTTATACTATGTGATTTTAGTGTATTTAGTGAATGTCACTTTTACAACTTTCAAATTTCCCGCCAGTTCCGTCCCCCGTACGTCCCGACGTCGCAGGGAACGGAACCCAGAAGACAGATGCCGGCATCGGCCGGAGGACATTACAGGGGACACTGCAGGAGAGACATCGCGGGAGTGCAGGACAAGGTAAGTGAAGAACAGATCCCGGAGCAACGCTGCAGTGTATTCCCGAGTGTAGCTCGGGGGGGTTACCGCTTGTGGTGCTGAAACTTTACCCCGAGCTACACTCGGGAATACCGCCAGGGGGGTTAAGTCAGCCATTTATTTTACTGAGCTGCCTTACCCATGATAAACGAGCAAAAGAAGCACCCGGGGGCCCCATGAGTTGTCAGTCCGCCCCTGCCCCTGACCCATTGTAAAGGTCGTACTGCGCCAACTCGCATTCAACTGCAGTACTATGCACTCCATGCACTAGCAAGGTACTTGAGGGTGTCATTAAGTATGAAAGGCACCCCCACACATTTGCAGAAGGGCAGCAGGTTTTTTGTGCGTTGCGGGAAAGAGTGCAATTTTACATATTTTACACTATATTGCCAAAAGTATTTGCCCGCCCTCCAAATCATGTGATTCAGGTGTTCCAATCCCCTCCATGGACACAGGTGTATACAATCAAGCCCCTAGGCATGCAGACTGCTTCTACAAACATTGGTGAAAGAATGGGTCGCTCTCAGGAGCTCAGTGACTCCAAGCGTGGTCCCGTGATAGGTGGCCACCTGGGCAATAAGTCCATCCGTGACATTTCCTGGCTACTAAATATTCCACGCTCAACTGTTAGTGGGATTATAACAAAGTGGAAGCAACTGGGAACAACAGCCACTCAGCCACCAAGTGGTAGGCCACGTCACATGACAGAGCAGGGTCAGCGCATGCTGAAGCGCACAGTGCGCAGAAGTCGCCAACTGTCTGCAGAGTCAATAGCTAAAGACCTCCAAACTTGGTGTGGCCTTCAGATGAGCCCAACAACAGTGCGTAGAGAGCTTCATGGAATGGATTTCCATGGCCGAGCAGCTGCATCCAAGCCTTCCATCACCAAGTGCAATGCAAAGCGTCAGATGCCGTGGTGTAAAGCACGCCGCCACTGGACTCTAGAGCAGAGGAGATGTGTTCTCTGGAGTGACCAATCACGCTTCTCTGTCTGGCAATCCAATGGACATGTCTGGGTTTGGTGGTTGCCAGGAGAACGGTACTTGCCTGACTGCATTGTGCCAAGTGTAAAGTTTGGTGGAGGGGGATTATGGTGTGGGGTTGATTTTGGACTTGGCCCCCTAGTTCCAGTGAAGGGAACTCTTAAGGCATCAGCATACCAAGACATTTTGGACAATTTCATGCCCATTTCTTGTGGGAAGAGTTTGGGGATGACCCCTTCCTGTTCCAACATGACTGCGCACCAGTGCACAAAGCAAGGTCCATAAAGACATGGAGGAGCCAGTTTGGGGTGGAGGAACTTGACTGGCCTGCACAGAGTCCTGACCTCAACCCCATAGAACACCTTTGGGATGAATTAGAGCGGAGACTGCGAGCCAGGCCTCCTCCCCCGACATCAGTGCCTGACCTGACAAATGTGCTTCTGGAAGAATGGTCCAACCTTCCCATAGACACCCTCCTAAACCTTGTGCACGGCCTTCCCAGAAGAGTTGAAGCTGTTATAGCTGCAAAGGGCGGGGCCAACTCAATATTGAACCCTAAGGACTAAGACTGGGGGGCCATTAAAGGTCATGTGTGTGGAAAGGGCGGGGCCAACTCAATATTGAACCCAACGGACTAAGACTGGGAGGCCATTAAAGTTCATGTGCGTGGAAAGGCCGGCCGACCAATACTTTTGGCAATATAGTGTAGATTCCTGCAACACATAGGTGAGAACAAAACTTAAGAGGGGATTTCCATTCTGTTTAGAGATTTCTGCTCACTTCCTGTTTCTTTTCCAGGACAGGAAGTGAAGGGCAATCCCCCAAGCAGGGACACTGAAGGAGGTTTTATAGCTGAACTCCGGGATATGCAGATATTATGTGAATACATTTGTCATGTATATTCTTCTTGAATCTTGGTATGCTTTGTGCATTTCTTCCATACATGTGCAATATTCCAGAGACTTTCCCTCTATGTAGGAGCTTCCTGTAATAAAGACCACTCACTGCTGCTCTCTCTCATTCTGCAGGGTGACTGGTCTTGTCTCCATCCACCCCATGACAGGCAGATTGCATCACGGCTTCTACATTAGCACCACCACAGGCGTGTTTTTTGTGCGTAGCGGGAAAGTGTGCGACTTTCCATATCTTACCGTAACACATTTGTTATGTGTATTCTTCTTGAATCTTAGTGTGCTTTGTGTATTTCTTCCAGATATGTACCATATTCCAGACACTTTACCTCTGTGCAGAAGCTTCCTGCAATACAGACCACTCACTGCTGTTCTCTCCCCTTGTGCAGGGTGACTGGTCTTGTCTCCGCCCCCTCCAGTAGTTTTCTGTAGGCAGCCTGTAAGTGGGTGGAGCTGTTTAGCCCCTCCTACAGCTTTGATCTCTGCACAGGCTATGTACAGCCCAGTGATGATGTCACTGCTGCTTTTACAAGGTAGTATCTGAGTTTTCAAAGGCATCTGGTGCACACAAAGTAGATTTTTTTTCCATTTTGGTTATTAAAGCAGAGTTACACCCAAAAGGGGAAGTTCCGCTTTAAAGATTGGTTCCCCGCTTCCCATTTAGGATTGGCACCTTTGGGGAGCAGGGGGGAGAACGGGCTCCCTGAATCTGATAGGTACCCGTCCCACTTCTGCTGCGATCGCCTAGGCAAACGGAAATGGAAGTTGTCCTCCTACCCTCCCTCCCCGAAGTCTTGTGGGACACATGACAGGTCCCAGAAGACGACGGGCCCATTCAGGAAGCGCAGCGCTACTCATGCATGCGCAGTGGGAACCTGGCTGTCACAGCCGGGTGCCCACACTGAAGATGCCGGCGCCTGGAATACAGGACGGCCGGTGAAACGGGCTGCGGCGGGGGGCAATGTGGGATCGTGGGACAGGTAAGTGGTTGTTTTTTAAAAATCAACAGCTACAGTTTTTGTAGCTGCTGACTTTTATTTTTTTTACAGAGTGAGTGGAACTCCGCTTTAAGGAATATACGAATCATTCCCCCTGATGAAGCCACGTGACCGGTGGCGTAACGCGTAGGGGAGGGTCTTTGACGTCACGACGCTCGATGGTTCCATACTGACACCAGCTGTCAATTTTAGGATTTTCACCACTGAAAAAAATCTGGAGGACACATTTTGTGCACAAAGCGGTTTATATACAGAGTGTATGTGAGTGCATTACTTTTATTAATAAAATGTTTTTAAAAGGGTAATACACTATGATTTGATTAATTCCTCTATATTTATTTATTTCAGGTACTTATATCGCACCGTCAATTTATGCAGCGCTTTACATATATATTGTACATTCACATCAGTCCCCACCCCTGAGGAGCGTACAGTCTAAGGTCCCTAACTCACATTCATACATACACATACTAGGGACAATATTAGACAGGATCCAATTCACCTACCAGCATGTCTTTGGAGTGTGGGAGGAAACCGGAGTACCCGGAGGAAACCCACGCAGGCACAGGGAGAACATGCAAACTCCAGGCAGGAGGTGCCGTGGCTGGGATTCGAACCAAGGATCCTAGTACTGCCAGGCGGAAGTGCTAACCATTCAGCCACTGTGCTGCCCAATATATCAACCACCCTGGAAGGGGAGCCCATCGATTGAGTGGAGGAGGACCCCAAACAGCAAGATACCACCCCATCCATACTTTGGCCCATTTAAAGGGATACAAGCGTTATATGACCTTAACAGTCTGGTCAGATACTTGAGGGGGAGTACAACTGGTGGGGGACACACTAATACAAGTTTTTTTCACACAAAAAAATCAATCAACCACTTGCCTACAGGGCAATTCTACCCCCTTCCTTACCAGACCAATTTTCAGCTTTCAGCGCTGTCACACTTTGAATGACAATTGCGCGGTCATGCAACACTGTACTCATATGAAAATGTTATCATTTGTTTTGAGACAGATAGAGCTTTCTTTTGGCGGTATTTAATCACCTCTGGTTTTTTTTTTTTTGCTAAACAAACCAAAAACAACTGAAAATTTTGAAAAAAAAAGTTTTTTCTTAGTTTCTCTTATAAAATATTGTAAATATGTGGTTTTTCTCCTTCACTGATGTGCACTAATGAGGCTGCAGTGATGGGCACTGATAGGCTGCACTGATGGACACTGGTGAGGCTGCACTAATGGGTACTAATGAGGCTGTACTGATGTGCACTGATGAGGTGGGACTGATAAGCTTTTCTGATGAGCACTGATAGGCGGCACTGATAGATAGAATTGATGGGCACTGCTACGCAGCACTGAAGGGCACTAATAGGATGCACTGGTGGGAACTGATTGGCACTGATAAGCTGCACTGATAGGCACTGCTGGGACTGCACTGATCATCAGTGTCCTGACTATCAATGTAAACAAAGCACTGTCAGGATTGCTGGTTATCTGCTTTCCTTTTCTCAAGCTGTAACAGCGCTGAGGAAAAGAAAAGTCAATAACCGGCAAATCTGTTTACTTATGATCAGCTCTAATTGAACACATCTGATCACATGGTAAAGGGCCACTATGATAGATGGCACTGATGGGCACTGATGATGAGGTACTGGTAGGTGGCACTGATGGGCATTGACAGACATCACTGGTGGGCACTGAAAGGCAGCACTCATTTATGGCACTGATAGGCAGCACTGACTGGCACTGTTAGGCAGCACTGAAAGGCAGCTCAGATGGGCACTGATCAGGGGTGGACTGACCATTTGGAAACTCGGACACTGCCCGAGGGCCTGGGGTCAGTAGGGGGCCCCATGAGGTGCCCCTGGTACCTTTTTCATAGGCTTTTTTGAGTTTGGGCAAGGACACAGGGGCCCCATGATTCCCTATTGAGGGCCCGGGGGCAGTAAGGGGCACCCAGAGGTGCCCCTGGTACCTTTTTCATAGGCTTTTTTGAGTTTGGGCAAGGACACAGGGCCCCTATGATCCCCTATTGCCTGGGGGCCCCATGAGTTGTCAGTCCGCCCTTGGCACTGATATATGGCATTGATGTGCATTGGTAGGCACTGATGGACAATGACAGGTGGCACTGCTGGGGCTACACTGATCATTAGTGCCCTGATGATCAGTGTAGATGTCCCCTCTGAGGAATGCCGGCTCTCCTCTCCTCTCCTCTGTCAGCGTGACGGCTCATGAGGAGAGAAATGCCGATAACCGACATTTCCCTATTTACATGCGATCAGCTGTGATTGGACACAGCTGATCACATGACAGAGCCAACATCATCGGCTCTTTCCGTTGATCGGTAATCCGCTGTGTCCCAGGGGTGCGCACACACAGTTAGAGTTGGAGGACGTCATATGACGTCCTCCCAGAACGAGAGAACCGCCTTGCGCCCGTCATTACCTTATATGGCGGGTGGGAGGCGGTTAAGAAGCGCGGGATATTTTATTCTACAGTGAACTATGCACGTTTGAAGAAGTTCATACATGGACCCCCTTTTTTGACTGTTTTTGGCAATTATATGGACATTGCTTTTGGAAATTGCTATTGATTGAGTCTTTTATTTATTTATTTTGATATGCATTATAATTAGTAGCTATTGGATGCACATATTCTTTATTTTGAGCAATTTTAAGTGAAGCGTGGCACATTTTGATAATTAAAGAAAGAAACAAGGTTCTCACCAGGGGCGGACTGACCATTTGGAAACTCGGGCACTGCCCAAGGACCCGGGATCAGTAGGGGGCCCCATGAGATGCCCCTGGTACCTTTTTCATAGGCTTTTTTGAGTTTGGGCAAGGACACGGGGGCCCGATGATCCCCTATTGCCCGGGGGCCCCATGAGTTGTCAGTCCGCCCCTGGTTCTAGCTAAAAATAAAATAAAGCGAATAAGCTCCATCATATGAGTTTAAATCTGGGGTGAGAGATGTGACCTCCTAATCCCCAGACCGTGTCACCTGAGCACATACTACATGACATAGATGTATACATGACAACAGACGTCACCGGGGCCACCGGATCAGATGGCACATTTGGCTCCATGCGTTTCACGTTCTCAGCGCTCGCCGTGACATCAGCCTGTGCAGAGCGCGAGGGACAATGGTCACACGAGATGGTGGAATGATATCCATCCCTGTCCCAGGGGGATCGTCTTCAGGAACATGACTTGCATTCCTAAACGGCTGTGACTGCAGAATTACTGGATGTGGGTGACACAGAAAACCAGGATCTGCATCATAGAAGGGGGCAGCGGACAGAGGGGACACGGATGGACAGATCTCATTGGCTGTCCTGACTTTAAATCAGACCTTGGGGACCCACAAATAAAAAAACATGTTAAAAAATAAAAAGCAGAAGAATGTAAAATAAAATAGTCAATAAAAACAAAAGAGGGCGGTGCTGGAATCCAAAAAATCAAATTTGAAATATATGCATACATAATAAATAATAATAATAAACCCAATATGGATATAAAGTGACAAATGTGCACAATGCAAGGATAAAGGTGATATTGGTGAACACTATCAATGTGCTAGGTGTTCATAATCATACACAGTCCTAAAAACAGTTCATATAAAGTGCTTAGAAGTGATGATCCATCTGAGAGGGTCTCAGACCCGTGAAATTGTTAGGAATACGCACTCACCAGATGCGCAACCTTTATGCGCGTATATGTAAATCTCAAAGATGTCTGCTGGAAGTCTCCTTTAGAACCGGATCAGTCTGGCCTGGTCACAAACCATTAAGGATCCCCTTCCCCTGGGCAGTTTGCAGCACCTAAGGCCTCACTCCGGGATGGGATCTGTACAGGTATCCACTCACAAGGAGCCAAAAAGAAGGAAGCCCATAGTGCAGAATTTCTAAGCAATATTTATTGAATGTAAGCAAAAACAAGTAAAACACTGACCATGTGAAATGCTAAGATGGCCACCGGACCTCCACGCGGTCACGGCGGCAAAGGTGTCACTGCGCACGGCTCCTCCTAGATGCGTTTCGTGCTAAAGCACGTATTCATGAAGGGTATGCTCGTACGCAAAAAATGCAAAATAAAATGTTGATCAAACGCTCTTCCTTTTGATCGCTTTGCGCCCATTCCACTTAAAGTGACACAAAACGCTGTTCTAGCTGGTATTCTTAACTCAGAAAAGTCCCTTCCATTGTTCTCAGTCTCCTCCAGATCTCTGCATTCCTTTTATTGGTGCTGTGATCTGACTTCCTGTTTGAGGGTGGCTACATTCGTTCTCCATGGTCCCTCTGTATGTAGGAACGTAGCCACCCTCTATCTTATTCCTTCCCGAGGTGGACTATGGACCATCTAGTTATTCTTAGGCTCCGTTCACACTTGTGCAACTTTGTATGATTTTCATATAAAGTGCTTAGAAGTGATGATCCATCTGAGAGGATCTCAGATAAGTGCTCCTTACAACATCCTGGTGACGTGCCGTGAAATTGTTAGGAATACGCACTCACCAGATGCGCAACCTTTATGCGCATATATGTATATGTAAATCTCAACGATGTCTGCTGGAAGTCTTTAGAACCGGATAAGCCTGGTCTGGTCACAAACCGTTAAGGATCCCCTTCCCCTTACCTTAAGGATCCCCTTACCCTGCATTCACTATATCAGTTTGCAGCACCTAAGGCCTCACTCCGGGATGTGCTCTGTACAGGTATCTGCTCACAAGAAGTAGTGCAACATGACGCGACTTTGGATGAGTGCGACTTTGGGCTTTGACCAAGGATGATTGTTTGTGGTGTACAAAGTCGCACCCAAGTCATACATTTAACATTCAGGTGTGACTTTCATGCATCTTTGGAGGGTTTACATTGAAGTCTATGGCCCTCAAGTCACATGAAAGTCGGACCAAAGTAGTGATTTTAAGTCTCTCTTAGATATGAGTGGTACTCGTTGGGAAACATGGGGTGTGACTTGTCAAGGAACTTTGCAACCCCAAAGTCGCATGACAATTCGTACAAGTGTGACTGCAACTAATGTGCACTTCTCATTCCAAACAAAAGTGGGGGGGGAAGGAGAGGCCCGTGAACTCACAGGGGACATTACAAGGAGGGAGAAAAACACAGTAAGAAATGTAATGAAAAATAAATAATGGGGCCACTATGCAGTAGATGTGAATTGATTATATTTGGAGAACAAGAATATTGTGTCGCTTTAACCACATTAATATCGGGCACTTTCACCCCCTTCCTGCCCAAGCCAATTTTCAGATTTCGGCACTGTCGCACTTCCAATGACAATGCAACACTGTACTGCACTGTAAGTGTTACTAAACCCCGGACCCTGCATTTACTATATCCGCTCTCCCCGGACCCTGCATTCACTATATCTGGTCTCCCCGGACCCTGCATTTACTATATCCGCTCTCCCCGGACCCCGCATTCACTATATCCGGTCTTCCCGGACCCTGCATTCACTATATCCTCTCTCCTCGGACCCTGCATTCACTATATCCTCTCTCCCCGGACCCCGCATTCACTATATCCTCTCTCCCTGGACCCTGCATTCACTATATCCTCTCTCCCTGGACCCTGCATTCACTATATCCTCTCTCCTCGGACCCTGCATTCACTATATCCGGTCTCCCCGGACCCTGCATTCACTATATCCGCTCTCCCCGGACCCTGCATTCACTATATCCGCTCTCCCTGGACCCTGCATTCACTATACCTGGTCTCCCCGGACCCCGCATTCACTATATCCGCTCTCCCCGGACCCCGCATTCACTATATACGGTCTCCCCGGACCCCGCATTCACTATATCCGCTCTCCCCGGACCCCGCATTCACTATATACTGTCTCCCCGGACCCTGCATTCACTATATCCGCTCTCCCCGGACCCTGCATTCACTATATCCGCTCTCCCCGGACCCTGCATTCACTATATCTGGTCTCCCCGGACCCTGCATTCACTATACCTGGTCTCCCCGGACCCTGCATTCACTATATCTGGTCTCCCCAGACCCTGCATTCACTATATCCGGTCTCCCCGGACCCTGCATTCACTATATCCGGACTCCCCGGACCCTGCATTCACTATGTCCGGTCTCCCCGGACCTTGCATTCACTATATCCGGTCTCCCTGGACCCTGCATTCACTATATCCGGACTCCCCGGACCCTGCATTCACTATATCCGTTCTCCCCGGACCCTGCATTTACTGCTCTCCCCGGACCGTGCATTCACTATATCCGCTCTCCCCGGACCCTGCATTCACTATATCCGCTCTCCCCGGACCCTGCATTCACTATATCTGGTCACGCCGGACCCCGCATTCACTATATCCGTTCTCCCCGGACCGTGCATTCACTATATCTGGTCTCCCCGGACCCCGCATTCACTATATACTGTCTCCCCAGACCCTGCATTCACTATATCCGCTCTCCCCGGACCCTGCATTCACTATATCCGCTCTCCCCGGACCCTGCATTCACTATATCTGGTCTCCCCGGACCCTGCATTCACTATAGCTGGTCTCCCCGGACCCTGCATTCACTATATCTGGTCTCCCCGGACCCTGCATTCACTATATCCGGTCTCCCCGGACCCTGCATTCACTATATCCGGACTCCCCGGACCCTGCATTCACTACGTCCGGTCTCCCCGGACCCTGCATTCACTATATCCGGTCTCCCTGGACCCTGCATTCACTATATCCGGACTCCCCGGACCCTGCATTCACTATATCCGTTCTCCCCGGACCCTGCATTTACTGCTCTCCCCGGACCGTGCATTCACTATATCCGCTCTCCCCGGACCCTGCATTCACTATATCCGCTCTCCCCGGACCCTGCATTCACTATATCTGGTCACGCCGGACCCCGCATTCACTATATCCGTTCTCCCCGGACCGTGCATTCACTATATCTGGTCTCCCCGGACCCTGCATTCACTATATCCGGTCTCCCTGGACCCTGCATTCACTATATCCGGACTCCCCGGACCCTGCATTCACTATGTCCGGTCTCCCCGGACCCTGCATTCACTATATCCGGTCTCCCTGGACCCTCCATTCACTATATCCGGACTCCCCGGACCCTGCATTCACTATATCCGTTCTCCCCGGACCCTGCATTCACTGCTCTCCCCGGACCGTGCATTCACTATATCCGCTCTCCCCGGACCCTGCATTCACTATATCCGGACTCCCCGGACCCTGCATTCACTATATCCGCTCTCCCCAGACCCTGCATTCACTATATCCGGACTCCCCGGACCCCGCATTCACTATATCCACTCTCCCCGGACCCCGCATTCACTATATATGGTCTTCCCGGACCCTGCATTCACTATATCCGCTCTCCCACAGTACACACAACATGGAAATGCAATTATTTTAGTAAATATAAACTACTAAATACCTTTTCTCATCAGCAGTATAGAGCAGTCTTATGACTTCTGTCAGTGTCCAGCAGAGCACTAGTTAAAGCTTGTAGGAGGCGTTTTCATTCTCCCCTGATTACCCTATGAGGCTGCATAACCCCTGACCCTCTGTCTGGACACTGTTGATTGACCCTGAGCTAATCACATGCATTCTCCCAAGAAAAAAAACTAACTAGCAATACATACCAAACTGAGCATGTGCAGCTTGCCACCAAGGCTCTGTTCTATCAGCAGATGGATTGGGGACAGTAGAAGAAGGGGAGGATCAGAGAAGACAGGTTCAGACAGCCTTTTTACACAATGCAGAGGATTAACCCCTTAGGTTCCACAGTGAGTATAACAAGCATGCTTTACTGCATCTACAGACTGATTGTACTGTTGGGGGTTTAGTAACACTTTAAATGATAATTTTTATCATTTTTTGAGACAGATAGAGCTTTCTTTTAGTGATATTTAATCAGCACTGGGTTTTATTTTTTGCTAAATAAAACATTTAAAAAAAAAAACTTTTTCTTGGTTTCCGTTATAAAAGTTTGCAAATAAGTAATTTTTCTTCTTCACTGATGGGCACTGATGAGGCTACACTGATAAGCTGCACTGATGGGCTCTGATGGGTCTGCACTAATGGGCACTGATAAGCTGCACTGATGGGCTCTGATGGGTCTGCACTAATGGGCACTGATAAGCTGCACTGATGGGTCTGCACTAATGGGCACTGATGAGGCTGCACTGATGGGCACTGATGAGGCTGCACTGATGGGCACTGATGAGGCTGCACTGATGGGCTCTGATGGGTCTGCACTAATGGGCACTGATGGGCTCTGATGGGTCTGCACTGATTGGCTCTGATGGGTCTGCACTGATGGGCACTGATGGGTACTAATGAGGTGGCACTGATAAGCTGAACTAATGGGCACTGATGGGCTCTGATGGGTCTGCACTGATGAGGCTGCACTGGTAAGCTGCACTGATTGGCACTGATGAGGCTGCACTGATGGGCTCTGATGGGTACTGATGAGGCGTCACTGATAAGCTGCACTGATGGGCTCTGATGGGTCTGCACTGATAAGCTGCACTGATTGGCACTGATGAGGCTGCACTGATGGGCACTGATGGGTACTGATGAGGCGTCACTGATAAGCTGCACTGATGGGCTCTGATGGGTCTGCACTGATAAGCTGCACTGATGGGCTCTGATGGGTACTGATGAGGCGTCACTGATAAACTGCACTGATGGGCTCTGATGGGTCTGCACTGATGGGCTCTGATGGGTCTGCACTAATGGGCACTGATGGGCTCTGATGAGGCTGCACTGATGGGCTCTGATGGGTCTGCACTAATGGGCACTGATGGGCTCTGATGGGTCTGCACTGATTGGCTCTGATGGGTCTGCACTGATGGGCACTGATGGGTACTAATGAGGTGGCACTGATAAGCTGCACTAATGGGCACTGATGGGCTCTGATGGGTCTGCACTGATGAGGCTGCACTGGTAAGCTGCACTGATTGGCACTGATGAGGCTGCACTGATGGGCTCTGATGGGTACTGATGAGGCGTCACTGATAAGCTGCACTGATGGGCTCTGATGGGTCTGCACTGATAAGCTGCACTGATTGGCACTGATGAGGCTGCACTGATGGGCACTGATGGGTACTGATGAGGCGTCACTGATAAGCTGCACTGATGGGCTCTGATGGGTCTGCACTGATAAGCTGCACTGATGGGCTCTGATGGGTACTGATGAGGCGTCACTGATAAGCTGCACTGATGGGCTCTGATGGGTCTGCACTGATAAGCTGCACTGATTGGCACTGATGAGGCTGCACTGATGGGCTCTGATGGGCACGCACTGATAAGCTGCACTGATTGGCACTGATGAGGCTGCTCTGATGGGCACTGATGAGGCGTCACTGATAAGCTTCTCTGATGGGTCTGAACTGATAATTAGGGCACTGTGTATCAGTGTATTCACTGTGCCCCTCACAACTCTGAGGAAAGGAGAGCCGATAACCAGCAAAGGAACTGAGTCTGTTTACACTGTGACAGCTGTGATTGGCCCTTAACCTCGATCTGTGATCTTGGGACACAGCAGTCACAAATCGCATTCAATGCGTGCACATGGGAGGATGTCCAGAGACGCCCTCCGGGTCAGTTCACACCGCAAAAATCCATTCTGGATGTGTTTTTGCTTACAGTGCACACCATGCTCCGTTCCGGTGCGTTTTTGATTTTGCCGTGTTCCGGCACCATTCTGTGCAGAAAAAATGCAGCATGTTCTAATTTTTTTCTGCACCAGAATCTGGGGTGAACCCTCTTAGAACCGGAGAGCCATGCTGTAGCCATATATTGGCTATAGTGTGGTAGGGAAGGGGTTAAACATTGCACCACTGAGGTGCGTTATTGTATGTTACCGCACATATTACCAACCAGTGCATTACAATGGCCCATTTATAATGACTGGGCTGCCAATGCACCACAATGGATGAAAAAACATGCATGACCCCATTTTTTAACACTGCAGTAGACTGCATTTAGAGCTGTTGCATTGGGGTACCAAGCGTTAACCCATGCATTGTAGAGCTCATTACCACAACCCTCTATGGGCAGCAACAGACAACCCACAACCCTCTATGGGCCCCAACGGACAACCTACAACCACAAACCTCAATGGGCCCCAATGGACAACCCACAACCACAAACCTCAATGCGCCCCAACGGACAACCCACAACCCTCAATGGGCCCCAATAAACAACCCTCAATGGGCCCAACATACAACCCACAACCACAAACCTCAATGGGCCCCAATGGACAACTCACAACCACAAACCTCAATGGGCCCAAATGGACAACCCACAACCACAAACCTCAATGCGCCCAACGGACAACCCACAACCCTCAATGGGCCCCAATAAACAACCCTCAATGGGCCCAACATACAACCCACAACCACAAACCTCAATGGGCCCCAATGGACAACTCACAACCACAAACCTCAATGGGCCCCAATGGACAACCCACAACCACAAACCTCAATGCGCCCCATTGGACAACCCACAACTCTCAATGGGCCCCAATGGACAACCCTCAATGGGCCCAACGGACAACCCACAACCACAAACCTCAATGGGCCCCAATGGACAACTCACAACCACAAATCTCAATGTGCCCCAACAGACAACCCACAACCCTCAATGGGCCCCAATGGACAACCCACAATCCTCAATGAACCCTAATGGACAAACCACAACCCTCAAAGGTCCCCAACGAACAACCCACAAGACTCACTGAACCATGGCCCTGGCCATGGTGGTGTCACCGTGTATCACCATGGGATCCTGGGAAAACCTAGAAGCCCAAATCTCATGAGAAGCCACTCCAGTACAGTGCAGGAGTATGTTCTCACAGGATTTGGAGCACTCAGCTTTCCAAGAATCCTAGGTAAGTGCAATGGACAGGGTGTAAGGTGAGTTTTTGTTACATTTTTCTTCCAATGTTTTTTTTTCTTTCAGTGAAAGTGTTTTATTCTAAGTGTTGGATGGCTAGAAGATATATGGACCTTACATAGTCTACCACCCCCAACTGCTACCAAATGGCAGAAATTCCCAAGTAAGTATTCATTTAATAAGCAAGCCAGAACTAGACTAACTCAGTAAATTGGTTGTTGAGGCATGGAATGCTGTATTTCGAGAAGGTTGGGAGTCATGTGATCCCCCTCATACCTGAGGTAATACTCAGCCTGCCTGGCGGTAGAAGCTGTAAAGGGGACCTGTAATACAGATTTAAAAAACAGGTTCACTTTAACCCCCGAATTCAGCATTTCTTATGTAAAAGTGAAAACATGAATGCTCATTTTAAGATTTTTCAGCATGCCAGAAAATCTCTACAGTCCCACACTTCATGGCTTTTTATTATCATTCCCACCACTGACACATTGCTTTATGGCTTCAACATCAACCCCAAGACAGGCAGATTGCTTCATGGCTTCTTCATAAGCCCCATCGCTGGCACATTGCTGCATGGCTTCTATGTCAGCCTTACCACCAGCACATGGCTTCATGGCTTCTACATCAGCCCCACCACCAGCACATGGCTTCATGGCTTCTACGTCAGCCTTACCACCAGCACATGGCTTCATGGCTTCTACATCAGCCCCATCGCCGGCACATTGGTGCATGGCTTCTACGTCAACCCCACCACAAGCACATGGCTTCTACGTCAGCCCTATCACCGGCACATTGCTTCATGGCTTCTACATCAGCCCCATTGATGACACATTGCTTCATGGCTTCTACGTCAGCTCCACTACCAGCACAGTGCTTCATGGCTTGTACATCAGCCCCACCACTGGCACAACTTTATTGCTTCATGGCTTTTACAGCAGCCCCACCAGAATACTGCTTCATAGGTTCTACATCAGATCCACCACTGGCACATTGTTTCACAGCTTGTACATCAGCCCCACCACTGGCACATTGCTTCATGGCATCTTCATCAACCCTACCACCAGCACATTGCTTCATGGCTTCTGCATCAGCCCCACCACTGGCACATTGCTTCATGGCATCTTCATCAACCCTACCACCAGCACATTGCTTCATGGCTTCTGCATCAGCCCCACCACTGGCACATTGCTTCATGGCATCTTCATCAACCCTACCACCAGCACATTGCTTCATGGCTTCTACATCAGCCCCACCACTGGCACAACTTTATTGCTTCATGGCTTTTACAGCAGCCCCACCAGAATACTGCTTCATAGGTTCTACATCAGATCCACCACTGGCACATTGTTTCACAGCTTGTACATCAGCCCCACCACTGGCACATTGCTTCATGGCATCTTCATCAACCCTACCACCAGCACATTGCTTCATGGCTTCTGCATCAGCCCCACCACTGGCACATTGCTTCATGGCATCTTCATCAACCCTACCACCAGCACATTGCTTCATGGCTTCTGCATCAGCCCCACCACTGGCACATTGCTTCATGGCATCTTCATCAACCCTACCACCAGCACATTGCTTCATGGCTTCTACATCAGCCCCACCACTGGCACAACTTTATTGCTTCATGGCTTTTACAGCAGCCCCACCAGAATACTGCTTCATAGGTTCTACATCAGATCCACCACTGGCACATTGTTTCACAGCTTGTACATCAGCCCCACCACTGGCACATTGCTTCATGGCATCTTCATCAACCCTACCACCAGCACATTGCTTCATGGCTTCTGCATCAGCCCCACCACTGGCACATTGCTTCATGGCATCTTCATCAACCCTACCACCAGCACATTGCTTCATGGCTTCTGCATCAGCCCCACCACTGGCACATTGCTTCATGGCATCTTCATCAACCCTACCACCAGCACATTGCTTCATGGCTTCTACATCAGCCCCACCACTGGCACATTGTTTCACAGCTGGTATATCAGACTCACCCCTGACATGTTGCTTTATGGCTTCTTCATCAGCCCCACCACTGGCACATCTAACACAGGTGGTTAACTTGTATTGTTGGGACACTGATGATGCCAGGTGTGATCTGCAGACTGCACACTGTTTGTGAGTGATGTCCTCAGTTGCATCACTGTGGGGGTACTGCAGGGTAATGCCATGAGTGGGAACCACACTCGGCTCTTCCAGTCATAAAGGTTTCAGTGTGTTTCAGAAGTATAATGTGTATGGGGACCAACCAGACAGCAAGTTCAGGAGCAGCCAATGCCAAATTTCTTATGAAGGTGCAGACTCAAGAGGATCTTCTCTCTGTAAATGGGACAAACCTGCCTGCAAATATAAAGATAATCCTGACCATGCAAAAAAAAAATCTTCCAAATTTCAAGATTTAAGAGTTTGCTGGTTCATACATACAATACACTCAGGGGAGTCCAACAAACTGGTAACATTGTACCATTACCTTCAGGACAGAGGAGTCCGACAGACTTGTCCCATTGTACTATTACGTTCAGGACAGGGGTGTCTACCTAACTGTAACTTTATATCATTACCATCAGGACAGGGGAGTCCAACAAACTTGTAACATTGTACCATTACCTTCAGGATAGGGGAGTCCGGCAGACTTGTCCCATTGTACCATTACCTTCAGGATAGGGGAGTCCGGCAGACTTGTCCCATTGTACCATTACCTTCAGGACAGTGGAGTCCAGCAGACTTGTCCCATTGTACCATTACCTTCAGGACAGTGGAGTCCGGCAGACTTGTCCCATTGTACCATTACCTTCAGGACAGTGGAGTCCAGCAGACTTGTCCCATTGTACCATTACCTTCAGGACAGTGGAGTCCGGCAGACTTGTCCCATTACCTTCAGGACAAGAGGTCTTCCTAACTGTAACTTTATATCATTACCATCAGGACAGGGGAGTCCAACAAACTTATAACATTGTACCATTACCTTAAGGACAGGGGAGTCTGACAGACTTGTACCATTGTACCATTACCTTCTGGACAGAGCAGTCCAACAAACTTGTATCATTACCGTCTGGACAGGGGAGACCAACAAACATGTAATATTGTACCATAACCTTCAGTACAGGGGAGTCCGACAGACATGTCCCATTGTACCTTTACATTCAGGACAGGAGAGTCTACCCAACTGTAACTTTATATCATTACCATCAGGACGGAGGGGACCAACAAACATGTAATATTGTACCATAACCTTCAGGACAGCGGAGTCCGACAGACTTGTAACATTTTATCATTACCTTCAGGAAATGGGAGTCTGACAAACTTGTAACATTGGGGTTTATCTAATAAAGCTGGAGAGTGCAAAATGAGGCTCCCTTCTGCAGAGAAACCAATCAGCTTCCAGGTTTTATTGCCAAAGCTTAATTAAACAAGCTGAGGTTAGAAGCTGATTGACTACCATGCACAGTTGCACCAGATTCTGAGTGCACCAGTTTTAATAAATCTACCCCATTGCACCATTACCTTCAGGGGAGTCCAACAGACTTGTGCCATTACCATCAGGACAGGAGAGCCCAACAAACTTGTAACATTGTAGCATTACCATCAGGGGAGTCCAACAAAATTGTAACATTGTACCATTACCTTCAGGACAAAGAGAACAAAGAGAGGGCGCACCGGCCAAGTCCTCGAAACACGTTAGCCTGTTGGAGGTCCACTGCTCCTATGTGGAGATCCACACCATATGGACTGGACAGTGCTGTTCTTTATGATCAGCTTATATACGTTTGTCTCTTGTGAGTATATCACCTATTGTCATGGTCCTGTCCACGGCAGAAGTTCTGGAAGATCTGGCATTTCTGCCAGTACTCTGCATGGCCGCAGAAGCACACATCAGCCTCAGTTTGGTGCTAGACGGCCTTTATAAGGAGGTTCATAACTTTCTTAAGTTGCTGGATGATATCTAGCTCCCCATGCCCTGTTCCTGGTTCCTGTGATTTTGACCCGTGATTTCCTGTTACCGACTCAGCTTGCTCCTGGACCTGTCTACTCTGCTTTACCCCTGATCTGACCTCGGCTTAGCTTACGGATACTCTCTTTCTCTCTCGCTCCTCTGTGTGTGACCTCGGCTATCCCATCTGACTACGTCTGCTCTGATTCCCACCTGGCACCTGACCTTGGCTTGAACCGACTACCCAGTAAACATCTAAAAGGGCTTGCATACCACGCACAGGCGCCTCCTGTCTGCAGACCTATCTCCGTGCACCAGCTGTGCTTTTGAGTGGACCACCAACCAGCACTCCTACTGGTGACCTGTGCAACTTTGGGCCGCTGTCCCACTCTCAGGGGAGTCCGGAACTTAGCCGCAAAGAAAGCCCTCTCTCCATTGGCCTCCATCACCAGGTACGTGATACCTATCATTTTTATCAATAAATGTTATTTAAGGTAATGCACTAGGCCGGTGCGCCCTTTATTTGTTCTCTTTGTATCCAGTGTTTGGAGTTCCCCAGTCCTTTGAGGGCAGCAAGGCGGGCACCATCCAGGATTTCCACAATGGATCCATAACTGTATCGAGTTCACCCCCAAGCGTAGGAGTATTTGTATCAATTACCTTCGGGACAAAGTCTGACAAATTTGTACAGTTGAGGAAAGAATAGGGCGCCAAGGGAAGACTCATTGTGAATTTGTACTTCTTGTTTGTTGTCTTTCAAAAGAGCCAACACATTTCAGGGGCCTTGACAACCCCCCTTCTTCGGGGCTACAAATAAGGAACAGGGAATGGTAGTATCAGGAGACAGCCTGCTCTCTGAGCAAAAGAACCATGAGGATATGAACTATTATTATTATTATACAGTATTTATAAAGCGCCAACAGTTCGCTCAGCGCTGTACATTACAAAGGGGGACAGAACATGTGACAGAACAATACCAATACAATGCAAAACATGAGGGGATCGAGGGCCCTGCTCCTTGGAGCTTACAATATAGGAGGGAGGGGATGGTGGCACAGGAGGAGATAGCTGTGGGACTAATTACATCTGGAGTTTGGAGCAGCTGAACAAACCCTAAAACCTTCTAATGAATGGGTATCCAAAGCCAACATTTTTTAGTTTTGGGTGGAGTGCAGAAGAATTAGAACCCCTGTCACATTTTAATTGCTAGAATCTGGAGTAGCAAATCCTGCTCAAAGCAGAACTCCGGCCTTCCACCGGCCACCTGCCCTGGGAGTGTAAATGAAAGGCTGGGCTCAAAGCCAATGGGGAGAATGACTTTCTGCCCAAAAGAGAACCTCTGGGGCTGGACCAAATAGGAAGTCAGGGACGAAGCTGAAGCATGGAGAGGGGGAGTACTGTAGAAACTGAGAATACATATTTCACCAACACAAAGTCATGGTACATCCAAAATTAGGAGTTATAACTGTAAGAAGAATAGAGAGGAAATCTTCCGATGGGGACACCGGTTCTAGTGACATCTGTCTAAGAGAAAATGTATTTCCTTCAATTTGGAGAGCTTCCCCAGTTGTGTCTTCAGGACTGGAAATAAAGGAAAATCTCTCATATAAAACACGGATAGCAAAAAGAAATTCAATAAATGAATAAAACAGAAAGAAGGACCTGCGCAGCTGGCATCATTCCTCGGCTGGGAGACTTCAAAGCCTCCCATGATCTGCCGGAGCCTAGCAGTGCATGCTGAGAGTAGTCACAGGGTGTCACACAATAGATTTGTACTGTGCAGACCCCGCTGTGCAGATTCCTGCAAGAATCTAAATATCAATGTATATAATTATACCATGCTGGGAGTTGTAGTCTCCTGCTGTTGCACCGTCACGCTTTAGGTCTGCACTGCTGTGCAGAAGCTATAAATAAATCTGTATGAATAATACATGCTGGGAGATGTAGTCCCCTGTGACTGGGCCATCACACAGAGCCATAGAATAGATTTTCACCATGCAGACCTCGTCATGAAGAATCTAAATATAAATGAGTGACAATAATGAATGCTGGGAGCTGTAGTCACACATTGGATTTGCACGATGCAGACCCCGTTGTTCAACTTACTGTGAGAATCTCAATGTTAATGTGTATAAATAATACATGCTGGGAGTTGTAGTCTCCTGCAGTCGTACAATAGATTTGCACCTTGCAGACTTCTGGGCAGAATCTATATATAAATGTGTATATAACACATGCTGGGAGTTGTAGCCCCCCAATGGCAGCGCAGATATGGAGTTGTCACACAGTAGATTTGTGCTGGGCAGAATCTATATTTAAATGCGTGTGAATAGGACATGTTGGGAGTTGTAGTTCCCTGCAGTCACACATTAGATTTGCACTGTGCAATATCTATATATAAATGTATATATAATACATGCAGGGGCGGACTGACCATTTGGAAACGTGGGCACTGCCCAAGGGCCCGGGGTCAGTAGGGGGCCCCATGAGATACCCCTGGTACCTTTTTCATAGGCTTTTTTGAGTTTGGGCAAGGACACAGGGACCCCATGATCCCCTATTGCCCGGGGGCCCCATGAGTTGTCAGTCCGCCCCTGAATACATGCTGAGAGTTGTAATCCCCTGTGGCCTTGCAGTTATGGGGTTGTAACGTAACGGATTTGCACAGTGCAGAATCTATATATAAACAGGACATGTTGGGAATTGTAGTTCCTCCCAGTCACAAAACGGCTATTCCCCAATGCAGAATCTATATATAAATAGGACATGTTGGGAATTGTAGTTCCTCGCAGTCACAAAACGGCTATGTGCCATGCAGAATCTATATATAAATAGGACATGTTGGGAATTGTAGTCCCTCGCAGTCACAAAACGGCTATGCGCCATGCAGAATCTATATATAAATAGGACATGTTGGGAGTTGTAGTCCCTCGCAGTCACACAACAGATATGCGCCATGCAGAATCTATATATAAATGTGTATATACAGTGGGGAAAATAATGACTTGATGCCCTGCAGATTGTGTAAATTTGCCCACTTACAGAAATATGAAGGATCTATAATTTGTACTATAGGTGTATTGTAAACGATAGACAGAAAACCAAAAATCCAGAAAAAAACACACAATACAAATATTATAAATTGAGTTGCAGTTCAGTGAGTAAAATAAGTATTTGATCCCCTACCAACCAACAATAATTCTGGCTCCCACAGACTGGCTATATGTGCTCATGTGGTACACAGATTAGTCCTGTCAATGTAAGAGGGTGCTCCTAACAACAACTCTTTATGTGTATAAAAGACACCTGACCTCAGAATCTTTCTTCCATTCAAACCTCACCACCATGGGCAAGAGCAAAGAGCTGTCAAAGGATATCAGGGACAAGATTGTAGACCTGCACAAGGCTGGAATGGGCTACAAGACCATCAGCAAGAAGCTTGGTGGGAAGGAGACAATTGTTGGAGCGATTATTCGCAAATGGAAGAAATACAAAATAACCATCAATCACCCTCAGTCTGGAGCTCCATGGAGGATTTCGCCTCATGGGTTAAGGGTGATCATGAGAAAAGTGAGGGATCAGCTCAGAACTACACGGGAGGATCTTGTGAATGATCTCAAGGCAGTTGGGACCACAGTCACCAAACAAACCATTCGTAACGCAATACGCCACCATGGATTGAAATTCTGCAGTGCCCACAAGGTCCCCCTCCTCAAGAAGGCACATGTACAGGCCAGTCTGAAGTTTGCCAATGAACATCTAAATGATTCAGAGAAAGATTGAAAGAAAGTGTTGTGGTCAAATGAGACCAAAATTGAGCTCTTTGGCATTAACTCGACTCACTGTGTTTGGAGGTAGAAAAATGCTGACTATGACCCTAAGAACACCATCTCTATAGTCAAGCACAGAGGTGGAAACATTATACTTTGGGGTTGTTTATCTGCTAAAAGGTACAGGCTGACTTTGCCGCATTGAGGGGCCAATGGATAGGGGCCATGTATTGTAAAATCTTGGATGAGAACCTTTTTCCCTCAGCCAGAATACTCAAGATGGGTGGTGGACAGGTCTTCCAGCATGACAATGGGCCAAAACATACCACCAAGGCAACAAAGGAGCGGCTCAAGAAGAAGCACATTAAGGTCATAGAGTGGTCTAGCCAGTCTCCAGACCTTAATCCTATAGAAAATTTATGGAGGAGCTGAAACTTCGAGTTGCCAAGCAACAGCCAAGAATCCTTAAGGATTTAGAGAAGATCTGTAAAGAGGAGTAGACCAAAATCCCTCCTGAGATGTGTGCAAACCTGGGAACCAACTACAACAAGCGTCTCACCTCTGATTGCCAACAAGGGTTCCTCCACCAAGTACTAAGTAATGTTTTGCTTGGGGATCAAATACTTATTTTACTCACTGAACTGCAACTCAATTTATAACATTTGTATCGTGTTTTTTGTGGATTTTTGGTTGATATTCTGACATTTCAAATACACCTATGATAAAATTATAGACTCTTCATTTCTTTGTAAGTGGGCAAACATACAAAATCTGCAGGGGATCAAATAATTATTTTCCCCACTGTATAAGACATATTGGGAGTTGTACTCCTCTGCAGTCACACAATAAGTTTGAACTGTGCAGAATCGATGCCCTATCGTTTAATGAATTCAAAGACCCCCCCGAAAATCAAAGTGAAAAAATGATGCAGCAGGCGAGTCCATTTGGTTTCATTACAGTAACTCAAAATGGTACTCAGTAGTCTGAATGGCCCCCACGTGCTTGTATGCATGCCTGACAACGTCGGGGGAGGCTCATAATGAGACGACGGGTGGTGTTCTGAGGTATTTCCTCCCATATCTGGACCAGGGCATCACTGAGCTCCTGGACAGTCTGAGGTGCAACCTGGCGGCGTCGCATGGACCGAAACAGGACATCCCAGAGGGGTTCTATTGGATTTAGGTCAGGAGAGCGTGGGGGCCATTCAATGGTATCAATTCCTTCATCCTCCAGGAATTGCCTGAATACTCTCCCCAGATGAGGCTGGGCATTGTCGTGGAGGAACCCAGGACCCACTGCACCAGCGTAGGGTCTGACAATGGGTCCAAGGATTTCATCCCGATACCTATTGGCAGTCAGGGTGCCATTGTCTAGCCTGTAGAGGTCTGTATGTCCCTCCATGGATATGCCTCCCCAGACCATCTCTGACCCACCACCAGAACGCTCATGCTGAACTATGTTACAGGCAGCAGAACGTTCTCCATGGCTTCTCCAGACCCTTTCACGTCTGTCACATGTGCTCAGGGTGAACCTGCTCTCATCTGTGAAAAGCACAGGGTGCCAGTGGTGGACCTGCCAATTCTGGGGTTCAATGGCAAATGCCAACTGAGCTCTATGGTGCCGGGCAGTGAGCACAGGGCCCCCTAGAGGACGTCGGGCCCTCAGGCCACCCTCATGAAGTCTGTTTCTGATTGTTTGGTCAGAGACATTCACACCAGTGGCCTGCTGGAGGATATTTTGTAGGGCTCTGGCAGGGCTCATCCTGTTCCTCCTCGCACAAAGGAGCAGATACCGGTCCTGCTGATGGGTTAAGGACCTTCTACGGCCCTGTCCAGCTCTCCTAGAGGAACTGCCTGTCTCCTGGAATCTCCTCCATGCTCTTGAGACTGTGCTGGGAGACACAGCAAACCTTCCTGCAATGGCACGTATTGATGTGCCATCCTGGAGGAGTTGGACTGCCTGTACAACCTCTGTAGGGTCCAGGTATGGCCTCATGTTACCAGTAGTGACTCTGACCCTAGCCAATGCAAAACTAGTGAAAAACAGTCAGAAAAGAGGAGTAGGGAAAAAACTGTCAGTGACCTCCACCTGTAAAACCATTCCTGTTTTGGGGGTCGTCTCATTGTTGCCCATCTAGTGCACCTGTTGTTAATTTCATTAACACCAAAGCAGCTGAAACTGATGAACAACCCCCCCTGCTACTTACCTGACCAGATCAATATCCCAGGAGTGTCATTGATTTGATGCTAGACTCTGATTAAAAGTGTTCCTTTAATTTTTTTGAGCAGTGTATATAAGACATGTTGGGAGTTGTAGTCCCTCACAGTAACACTATAGATTTGTGCCATGCAGAATTTATATATAAATGTGTATAAATAAAACAGGTTGGGAGTTGCAGTCCCCCGCAGTCACACAATAGATTTGTTCCGTGCAGAATCTATATATAAATGTGTATATAGAAGACATATTGGGAGTTGTAGTCCCCCGCAGTCACACAATAGATTTGCTCCGTGCAGAATCTATATATAAATGTGTATATATAAGACATATTGGGAGTTGTAGTCCCCAACAGTCACACAATAGATTTGCACTGTGCAGAATCTATATATAAATGTGTATATAATGGACATATTGGGGGTTGTAGTCCCCCGCAGTCACACAACAGATTTGCATTGTGTAGAATCTATATATAAATGTATATATAAGACATATTGGGAGTTGTAGTCCCCCGCAGTCACACAGTACATTTGCACTGTGCAGAATCTATATATAAATGTGTATATATAAGACATGAGAGAGCACGTGGAATTCCACGAAAGGTGTATCCTCCTCTCCCCGCACCGTCCTATCTCTATTTCCAAGAAAGGTGATGGCGGACATCGTAAAAATATCTATGAACTTCGGTATGTAGGTAAAAGGTGACGATAACTCCTCCAATGTCAATCGGTGACACCAAAAAGCTCTTAACTCTCTCCGTGCCACTGAGGTTACTCCAGTTCTCCCTTCACCGCGCACACAAATGATGGAAATCCGCATGGAGCGTTTCTAATACAAAGAACATATTAACCCTCCATAAAGGAATTTCATTGGGTCCTAAAAAAAACAAACTCTGCAGTCATTAATGGTGTCAAGCACCCACAATGCTCTGTTACATGGAGGCCGTGTCACCTTTGCCTAGGCTCCATCTGACATCTGGAGTCCTGGGAAAAAAGCCCAGAAGAAAATCATCCCTCCGGCAGAGTCCGGTGAAGTGCGACGATAAATTCACGGCAACGCGCAGATGTTAACACCGCACTGACGTTCTCTGACATTCCTCTTCATGTGTGGTGTTTGAGGAATGGTGGCATGCTGAGTGTAGGACCTTCTCCGAGGGACGTGATGGGGAGAAGTCTTCTTGAATTTATTTTTGTATAATTTGCCTCCGGCCTCCCATTCAGTCTCGCACAGTTGTGCCGGCTCCTCTCCTGGACTGAAATGGCTTACTCTGATTTCACTGCACACTGTGAGCTTCTCACAATGTGCATTAGAAGCTGCAGCAAATCAGAGAGAGCTCTGCCTTACTTCCTGGGTGGAGGACGTCCACCATTACTGAGCCCTTTCCTCCACAGCCTGACTGTCCCCACCCCTTTCATTTATTGGAATTCAGTTCTTTCAATCATAGAGGCTCAGTATCATATGTGGGTGTTACCCAATAATCAATGCCCTCTTCACTGGCACTCTGCAGTATATGTGCCAGGGGAACCCATTCATTATGTTTACGGCAATCATCACCGCCGGCTAAACAGAGTGAAAGAAGATCGCAGGTGCAGCTATGCACACTGGGGGCGCCACCACTGGTGCCAGTAATCTGTGGGATAATGTGGGCCACCTATTCACTTGTCAGCAGGGGCAGACTGACCATTCGAGAACTCAGGCACTGTCTGAGGGCCCGGGGTCAGTAGGGGGCCCCACGAGATGCCCCTGGTACCTTTCATAGGCTTTTTTGGGTGTGGTTTGAGTGTGAGCGAGGACACAGGGGCCCCATGATCCCCTAAATCCCAGGGGCCCCATGAGTTGTCAGTCCATTCCTGCTTGTCAGTTGTCATAATGTTATGACTGATCAGTGTATACCCCTGGAAAAAAGAATACAATGTCACTAGAATAAAGGATTGATTTACTAAAGGCAAATAGACTGTGCACCTTGCAAGTGCAGCTGCACTTTTTTTCTTGGTAAATGTAAGTGTGGTAAACCTTCAATTTGTAAAAAATTATTATTATTATACAGGATTTATATATTATTATTATTATTATTATTATACAGGATTTATATATTATTATTGTACAGGATTTATATAGTATTATTATTATACAGGATTTATATATTATTATTATTATTATTATTATTATTATTATTATAGAGGATTTATATATTATTATTATTATTATACAGGATTTATATATTATTATTATACAGGATTTATATATTATTATTATTATTATACAGGATTTATATATTATTATTATTATACAGGATTTATATATTATTATTATACAGGATTTATATATTATTATTATTATTATACAGGATTTATATATTATTATTATTATACAGGATTTATATATATTATTATTATACAGGATTTATATATTATTATTATTATTATTATTATTATACAGGATTTATATATATTATTATTATACAGGATTTATATATTATTATTATTATTATTATTATTATACAGGATTTATATGGCGCCAACAGTTTGTTCAGCACTTTACAATATAACGGGAGACAATACAGCAACAATACAGTTCAATACAAGAGGGATAGGAGGGCCTGATCCTGGGAGCTTACAATCTATGATAAATACCCAATGAGGTGCAGGTAAAATTTAACAAAAGCACTTTTGCTTACATGTGATTGGATGATTGAAGTCAGCTGAGCTTCCCCTCATTTACTAAGCTCTGGAGGAACTGCATTTGAACAGTGCACGGTCTATTTGCCTTCAGTAAAACAATCCCAATGTCCCGGAATAAAGAATGCGTTGGTGTTGATTTGCTAAAGGCAAATAGACTGGGCACTTTGCAAATGCAGTTCCTCCAGAGCTTAGTAAATGAGGGGAAGCGCTGTGACTTCCATCATCCAATCATGTGCAGGCCAAAATGTTTTTGTTTTATTTTCCTTGCATGTGATTGGGTTTTCTTTGCAAAATGAAGCTTCATCTCATTTACTAAGCTCTGGAACAACTGTACTTGCAAAGTGCACAGTCTATTTGCCTTTAGTAAATCCACCCCAACGTCCCTGGAATAATTAATGCATTGGGGGAGATTTACTAAAACTGGAGCACTCATAATCTGGTGCAGCTGTGCATGGGAGCCAATCAGCTTCTAACTTCAACTTGTTCAGTTAAAGGAAAGGTTCACCAATTGTTTTTGCAGGTAAAAAAAATGTGCATTTACTTTTTTTTTTGAAGCCTGGAAAGCATTGCTCCAATGATCAGAAGATCGCTGGTGCCCTGCAGGACTCCTGCAAACCTGTCAGTGTATCTGTGTACCGGTATATCCCATATGGGTGAGCAGATACAGTCTGACAGGAAGACTCAATGAACTATCACAGTGCAGAACAGCACCATGGAGGTTCATTGAGAACTACAAAACTTGTAATCATAAATCCCCAGCGCCAAAGAAATGTATATCCCCAATTAATATATTAAATGATGCTGTACAGAAGTGCAATAAACACCAAAAAATATAAAATAATCATAAACAGCGCAAATATTAAAAAATGAACATATACACATAGTCCCACTCTAAAAAATCGTGTGAAATATAAAGTGTCAAAACAAATTATATTCAGAAAAAACAAACAAAAAACAAAAAAAGTCCTTGTTCCAAAAGAAGTGCGCTTCCACCATGAACCAGTGCTCCACCCAACATATACCGCACTCACCAGATTCTGGTGAAAAAAACACCTTTTAGGTATTTTAGGGATCCTAGACCCTTCTTTTCAGCCTCCAGAACTCCACTCCACCATATGAGACCTTTATTCCACCTTCTAATACTTCCAGTACCAGTCCACTCACATTTGATAGAATAAAAACCTGCATGTTTTATTGCCTCAAAAAGGCTATCACAGTTCACATTCCATCCAGGTTTTTATTCTATAAAATGTGAGTGGACTGGTACTGGAAGTATTAGAAGGTGGAATAAAAGTCTCATATGGTATAAATACCTAAAAGGCGTTTTTTTCACCAGAATCTGGTGAGTGCGGTATATGTTGGTTGGAGCACTGGTTCATGGTGGAAGCGCACTTCTTTTGGAACAAGGACTTTTTTTTGTTTTTTGTTTGTTTTTTCTGAATATATATATATATTTTTTTGACACTTTATATTTCACACGATTTTTTTAGAGTGGGACTATGTGTATATGTTCATTTTTTATTATTTGCGCTGTTTATGATTATTTTACATTGAGAACTACAAGCCGACTGCTGCAAAGGCTGTCAGGACTTGTAGTTCATACACTCACAGAACTCTGTGAATAAATGACGTGGCCGTGTGGGTGGAGCCCCGCATGGCCACGCTGTTATCAAAAAGTGACAGCAAGTGCAGGGAACATCTCCCCGCACTGCTGTCACAGCGTAACATGTTCCCAAAGGTGAACTTATCCTTTAAGATTTGACAATAAAACCTGGAAGCTGATTGGTTTCTATGCAGAGTTGCACCAGATTTTGCACTCTCCAGTTTTAGTAAATCAACCCCAATGTTTCCGAAATAAAGGATACATGTCCCTGGAACAAAGGATGTTGTGGGGTTTGTTTGTTTTTTGTTTTTTTGTGTTGGTTGAGCTAGATGGATTTCTGGCTTTTTTCAAGCAGATTAACTATGTAACTATGATACAATTCCATGGAATAAATAATACAATGTCCCTGAAATAAAGGACACCAGTCCCTGGAATAAAGGATAAAATGTTCCCAAACAAAGGATACATGTCCCTGGAATAAAGGACACAAGTCCCTGGAATAAAGGATAAATGTTCCCCAAAAAAAAGGATACATGTCCCTGGAATAAAGGATAGAAATCCCTGGAATAAAGGATACAATGTCCCCGAAAAAAAAGGATACATGTCCCTGGAATAAAGGATGCATGTCCCTGGAATAAAGGATAGAAATCCCTGGAAAAAAGGATACAATGTCCCCGAAAAAAAAGATACATGTCCCTGGAATAAAGGATGCATGTCCCTGGAATAAAGGATACAATGTCACTGACAAAAAAGATACAACGTCCCTAGAATAAAGGATACAATGTCACTGACAAAAAAGATACAACGTCCCTAGAATAAAGGATAGAAATCCCTGGAATAAAGGATAAAATGTCACTGGAATAAAAGCTACAATGTCTCCAAAAAGAGGATACATGTCCCTGGAATAAAGGATTGAAATCCCTGGAATATAGGATACAACGTCCTCAGTATAAAGGAAATAACATCCCTGGAATAAAATATACAATATCCCTGGAATAAAGGATCCTGCAGTTTATAGGGATAATTGAAATATGAGTTTGAAAGATGAAAAGGGAAATGAAAGTGAAGAATGAGAGATTTGTGAGGTTTGAATGAAATTAAATGACTGAACTGGATATTAGAGAGACTTTAAAGGGATTTGTAGTCTCTCCATTAGCTGACTTGTTATATCTATACCCGCCGTATATTTTCATATCGGTACCCAGCGTATATGTTCAAGTCAGTACCCTTTGTATATGTTCTCGCCGTATATATGTTCAGATCGGTTCCCGCCGTATATATGTTCAGATCGGTTCTCGCCGTATATATGTACAGATCGGTTCCCACCGTATATATGTTCAGATCGGTTCCCGCCGTATATATGTTCAGATCGGTAACCGCCGTATATATGTTCAGATCGGTTCCCGCCATATATATGTTCAGATCAATACCCGCCGTATATATGTTCAGATCGATAACCGCCGTATATATGTTCAGATCGGTTCCCGCCGTATATATGTTCAGATTGGATCCCGCCGTATATATTCAGATCAGTTCCTGCCGTATATATGTTCAGATCGGTTCCCGCCGTATATATGTTCAGATCAATACCCGCCGTATATATGTTCAGATCAATACCCGCCGTATATATGTTCAGATCGGTTCCCACCGTATATATGTTCAGATCAATACCCGCCGTATATATGTTCAGATCAATACCCGCCGTATATATGTTCAGATCGGTTCCCACCGTATATATGTTCAGATCAATACCCGCCGTATATATGTTCAGATCAATACCCGCCGTATATATGTTCAGATCAATACCCGCCGTATATATGTTCAGATCGGTTCCCGCCGTATATATGTTCAGATCAATACCCGCCGTATATATGTTCAGATCAATACCCGCCGTATATATGTTCAGATCGGTTCTCACCGTATATATGTTCAGATCAATACCCGCCGTATATATGTTCAGATCGGTTCCCGCCGTATATATGTTCAGATCAATACCCGCCGTATATATGTTCAGATCGGTTCCCGCCGTATATATGTTCAGATCGGTTCCCGCCGTATATATGTTCAGATTGGATCCCGCCGTATATATTCAGATCAGTTCCTGCCGTATATATGTTCAGATCGGTTCCCGCCGTATATATGTTCAGATCAATACCCGCCGTATATATGTTCAGATCGGTTCTCACCGTATATATGTTCAGATCAATACCCGCCGTATATATGTTCAGATCGGTTCCCGCCGTATATATGTTCAGATCAATACCCGCCGTATATATGTTCAGATCGGTTCCCGTCGTATATATGTTCAGATCAATACCCGCCGTATATATGTTCAGATCGGTTCCCGCCGTATATATGTTCAGATCGATAACCTCCGTATATATGTTCAGATCGGTTCCCGCCGTATATATGTTCAGATCGGTTCTCGCCGTATATATGTTCAGATCGGTTCCCACCGTATATATGTTCAGATCGGTAACCGCCGTATATATGTTCAGATCGGTTCCCGCCGTATATATGTTCAGATCGGTTCCCGCCGTATATATATGTTCAGATCGGTAACCGCCGTATATATGTTCAGATCGGTTCCCGCCGTATATATGTTCAGATCGGTTCCCGCCGTATATATGTTCAGATCGGTAACCGCCGTATATATGTTCAGATCGGTTCCCGCCGTATATATGTTCAGATCAGTTCCCGCCGTATATATGTTCAGATCGATACCCGCCGTATATATATGTTCAGATCGATACCCGCCGTATATATATGTTCAGATCAATACCCGCCGTATATATGTTCAGATCGGTTCCCGCCGTATATATGTTCAAGGTGGAAAATCTCGAATTGGTACGGTGTGTATCACCTCAATGTGACATATTCCGGGATTTCAAATTTTGCCGTCTTGCCACAAGCATTATAATGTGAACAATTTTCCGTTTCACCTACAATGTCTTTGTGTCCAGAAGTAGAACGTGTGAAGGAATACGATGAATCAGTGTTTTATCCTGTGACAGTTCACAGCCATGTAATAATATCTAATCGCTTTTCATTCACCGCAGCAGCTGAACACCCCCCAACCCCCCCCCCAGCACCAGCTGAATGTAGCTGCATGTGAGTCACTGGAAACGTGCAGACAGACATGTAGGCGCTTGGTGACGAGGAGGGGAGGGGCCTATCAGCTGACACTCTCCATTCATAAAGAGGCGTCATCGCCAGGTCTATGCTGCCATCGTGTGGACGGGGACAAGGCACCTGCCAACAATAGAGAACCTCAGGGCAGTCCTAAAATCACCGCCGAAGGTCCTATATACTGTATATAGCAGGTGATGTCTAATGTGCAGTTATAAATGCAAGCTGTAGTGTACAGGACTGCATCTGCTCCAGAAGTGATAATTATCATCAATATCACTGTCACCCCCAACGACTGTTATCTCGTAGAAGCATGCCAAGGTCATTTCAAAAGTCGTTTTCAATCTTTTTGACCTCCATAGACAAATACATGGCAAATATGCATCTATGTTTTGTGCTGGGAGCATGCTCATTTGCGTTCCCCCCTCCCAGCTAGAGCCAGATTAGGTCCTTGGGGGGCCCGGGGCACTTCAAGTTCTGGGGGCCCCTCATACACAGAGTCGGTTTACATTCTCAATGAAAGTCCCGCATTTTTAAAGTGCATGAGGACAAACACACACGCTTCGCTTGAGCCAGGGGCGGACTGACCATTTGGAAACTCGGGCACTGTCCGAGGGCCCGGGGTCAGTAGGGGGCCCCATGAGATGCCCCTGGTACCTTTTTCATAGGCTTTTTTGAGTTTGGGCAAGGACAAAGGGGCCCCATGATCCCCTATTGCGCGCGGGCCCCATGAGTTGTCAGTCTGCCCCTGGCTTGAGCTGTCAAATTTTGTTTTTAAAAACAAAGCTATATACCAATCCAGAGTAAAAACTGTTACAGATGAAGGCCGGCAAAATACATTTATTAAAAGAAAGTCGTTTTTTAATCATTATAGATTTTATATTATCTTCTCATTTATTTTTTTATTATTTGATATACTTTTTATATTGTTTATTATTTTTGTAAAGAGGGAGGGGCCCTTCTGTCAGGGGGCACAGGGCAGTTGCCCCTTTTTTAATTCAGCACTGCCCCCAGCACTGTGGTTGCACTGTCACTGGCAGCTCCTAGTTACACAGTAACAATCTTCTTATTTATTTTTTATTATTTGATATACTTTTTATATCGTTTATTATTTTTGTAAAGGGGGGGGCCCTTCTATCAGGGGCGCAGGGCAGTTGCCCCTTTTTAAATTCAGCACTGCCTCCAGCACTGTGGTTGCGCTGTCACTGGCAGCTCCTGGTTACACAGTAACAATCTTCTTATTTATTTTTTATTATTTGATATACTTTTTATATTGTTTATTATTTTTGTAAAGAGGGGGGGCCCGTCTTTCAGGGGGTGCAGGGCAGTTGCCCCTTTTTTAATTCAGCACTGCCCCCAGCACTGTGGTTGTGCTGTCACTGGCAGCTCCTGGTTATACAATGTTAATCTTCTTATTTATTTTTTATTATTTGATATACTTTTTATATAGTTTGTTATTTTTGTAAAGAGGGGGCCCTTCTGTCAGGGGGCGCAGGGCAGTTGCCCCTTTTTTAATTCAGTACTGACCCCAGCACTGTGGTTGTGCTGTCACTGGCAGCTCCTAGTTACACAGTAACAATCTTCTTATTTATTTTTTATTACTTGATAAACTTTTTATATTGTTTATTATTTTTGTAAAGAGGGGGCCCTTCTGTCAGGGGGCGCAGGGCAGTTTCCCCTTTTTTAATTCAGCACTGCCCCCAGGACTATCACTGGCAGCTCTTGGTTACACAGTAACAATCAGCAGCTGGTAGAACAGGCACCCAATCACATGATCACTGTGTGAGCCAATCACAGCGATCACACAGCCCACGTGATGCGTCCGGCGTTACCAACTCTTGAAGGGCTGTAAGAGTCCTGTCACTGTAAGGGGTTAAAGAGCTTGTGCGGCTGATCGCTGCTCCATTCTCGAGAAATTGCTCCCAGAATTCTGCTAAAAAAACAACCTTTCCAGGATTGTCAATCAGCTAGTTATCCCCCGGGGCTGCAATCTTGAGAATTTGACACCCCCCCCCCCGAATTCTGCTAGGAAACCGACACTTCAAGTAGCGTCAAATCGCTAGTTATCCCCCTGGGGTGCATATCCTGAGAAATTGCCCCCCCCCCCCAGATTCTGATGGGAAGCCAACATTTCAGGGGTCATCAATTCAGTAGTTGTCCCTTTGGGTGCTGATCCAGAGAAATTGTCCCCCCCCCCCCAGATTCTGATGGGAAACCAACATTTCTGGGGTCATCAATCCACTAGTTGTCCCTTTGGGGTGCTGATCCAGACAATTTGTGCCCCCCCAGATTCTGATGGGAAACCAACATTTTAGGGGTCATCAGTCCATTAGTTGTCCCTGTGGGGTGCTGATCCCGAGAAATAGCCCCACAAATTCTGATAGGAAACTGACATTTCCAGGAGTGTCAATCTACTAGTTATCCCCCTGGGGTGCTGATACTGAGAAATTGCACCCCAAATTCTACCGGGAAACCAACATTTGAAGGAGCATCAATCACTTAGTTGCCACCTCGGTGTGCTGATACAGAGAAATTGCCCCCCAAATTCTGATGGAAAAGCAACATTTCAAGTCAATCCACTGGTTATCCCTCCCCAGGGTAACGATCCTGAGAAACTGACCCCAAATTCTGCTGGGAAACCAACATTTCAAGGAGTGTCATTCCACTGGTTATCACCCAGGGCTTTAATCTCAATAAATTGCCTCCTAATTCTGCTGGGAAACTGACATTTCCAGGAATGTCAGTCTACCAGTTATTCCCCTGGGGCTCCAATCCTGAAAGATTACCTCCCAAATTCCACTTGGGGAAGGACATTTCCAGGAGTGTCAATCCATTAGTTATCCCCCAGGGCTCCGATCCTGAGAAGTTGTCCCCTCCTCCAAATTCTGCTGGGAAACCAGCATTTCAAGGAGCGTCAATCCACTAGTTATCCCCCAGAGTGCTGATCCTGAGAAAAACCCACAGGGGTTCTATTCCTTCCCCAGTTTATGAGTATCCCACCATAATCCCTCCACTGGCCTCCACTCAGTGTCCTCCATCCCTCTCTGCTAACCCCTCCACTGGCCTCCACTCAGTGTCCTCCACCCCTCTCTGCCAATCCCTCCACTGACCTCCACTCAGTGTCCTCCATCCCTCTCTGCTAACCCCTCCACTGGCCTCCACCCCTCTCTGCCAATCCCTCCACTGACCTCCACTCAGTGTCCTTCACCCCTCTCTGCCAATCCCTCCACTGGCCTCCACTCAGTGTCCTCCACCCCTCTCTGCCAATCCCTCCACTGACCTCCACTCAGTGTCCTCCACCCCTCTCTGCCAATCCCTCCACTGACCTCCACTCAGTGTCCTCCACCCCTCCACCCCTCTCTGGCTTCCCATTGCCCAACAGATAAAATTCATAACAATAACATATAAAACCATTTATAACTCCGCCCCAAGTTACATCACCAATCTTGTCTCTAAATATCACCCAAACTGTCCTCTCCGCTCCTCCCACGACCTCCTACACTCTAGCTCCCTTGTCTCCTCCTCCCATGCTCGTCTCCAGGACTTCTCCAGGGCTTCCCCCATCCTCTGGAACTCTCTACCCAAATTTATCAGACTATCGCCTACTCTGCTCACTTTTAGGCGGCCTTTGAAAACCTCTCTTCAGGGAATCCTATCCCGTCTTCAGCTAATAATGGAATCTTCTACTCTTCCTACCAGTCTATCCCCCACAGTTACTACCTTTTGTATCTCCAGCCCCTCCCTCTTAGATTGTAAGCTCCGAGGATCAGGCCCTCCGAACCCTGTAGTATTGAACTGTATTGTCTCCCATTATATTGTAAAGCGCTGAGCAAACTGTTAGCGCAATAAAAATCCTGTATAATAATAATAATATTATAATAATCAAATCTGTCGGTACCAGGCCAGGGGCAGACTGACAAATCATGGGGCCCCTGGGCATTAGGGGATCATGGGGCCCCTGTGTCCTCGCCCACACTCAAACCACACCCAAAAAACTCTATGAAAGGTACCAGGGGCATCTCATGGGGCCCCCTACTGACCCCAGGCCCTCAGGCAGTGCCCAAGTTCCCAAATGGTCAGTCCGCCCCTGTACCAGGCGTTCCTTGCCATGCATTCACACAACGCTCTGTCCTGGTCTCCTGTTTGTGGTCCCGCGTTGTCACCCTGTCACGTGGCGCTCAGTGGCGACACACATTGCACAGGCATGGTCCACTGCTGCCATTATCAGGAAACCGGTCCACAGCAATGATGTGAGGCCAACACTGGAGCAAACTGGATGAAGGCAGGAAATGACTGCAAAGAGGCTGCGGGAGATCAGCATCACTGAGATGGTAAAAAAAGATGAAAACAAAGATTTTGCTGCAAAAATGACATCTGTTTATTAAACACTGCACAGAAAAAAAAAAACTAAATGTCATCCAGTTAGGGATTTCAGCAGCAGAGAGGCAAGGAGACCTTTCTATAGCCATTGTGATGTACACCCGGGAAAGGAAGAGTAGAGCTGCCATCTGCTGGCATCATGTGGCATGACAGCTACTGATAGCGACACCCTGCATCTCCCTCTAACAAAGGACGTCAGCCCTCTGAACAGTGGTGCACCTCTCACATCAGTCATCATTGGGATTTGTTACTTTTTAACAATATTATGAGACAATAATTTTAACAATCTTTGATAATATAAGATTCCATCCAAACAGAAGCATATGCAAAGGATGCTATTGAGAATTTTTTTTTTTGCCCTATGCGATCAGGAACGAATGCACGGAACCAGGGGCGGGCAGACAACTCGTGGGCCCACCCGGGCAGTAGGAGATCATGGGGCCCCCAGCTTTAAAAAATAGCTGCCATGCAGCAGGGGAAGTTCTGCGTTAAGCCTTTGTCCCCCGCTCCCCATTAAGCATTGGCACCTTTGGAGAGCGGAGGGAAGTGGGTACCCGAATTTGACACGTACCCGCCGCTCCCACTGCCACTATGATCGCCTAGGCCAGGGGTAGGCAACCTGCAGCTCTCCAGCTGTTGCAGGACTACAAGTTCCATCATGCCTCTGAAAGTCATAGCTGTAACTGTCAGTTTTGTAATGTTGCAATGCCTCGTGGGAAATGTAGTTCCACAACAGCTAGAGAGCCGCAGGTTGCCTACCCCTGGCCTAGGGGATCAGAAGAGGAAGTCGTCCTCCCCCCCCCCCCCCCCTCTCCTTGTAGTCTTCTGGGACACGTGACAGGTCCCAGAAGACTAAGGGGCCATTCACATGTGCAGCGCTTCTCACGCATGCGCAGTGGACACCCGGCTCTGAAGCCGCAAGCTGTCCAACCGGGTGCCCACACTAATGATGCCGGCGCCAGGGAGAGAAGATGGCCAGTGAAACCAGCGGTGGTGAGGACACTGCTGGACCGAGGGACAGGTAAGTGGCTGTCTTTTAAAAGTCAGCAGCTGCAGTTTTTGTACCAGCTGACTTTTATTTTTTCTTCAGGTGGAACTCCGCTTTAAAGCTAGCGGCACAATAAAGGCTCCAGGAGCCTCTCATGGGCAGTGCCACCTTACCAGCATCATGGGCCCCTGGGCAAAGTAGTGCACTTAGGCCCGTATCAGGGAGATGGTGACCGCTGCACTACATGGGCATGGACAAATTATGCCAGGAATTGGGTGTGGCTTTTTATTCCAATTAGAAATTTTAGTCTGATTTTCTACAAGTTCTTTTTTAATAAATTGTATAGGGCCCCCTACTGACCCCGGGCCCTCAGGCAGTGCCCGAGTTTCCAAATGGTCAGTCCGCCCCTGAAAGACCTGCATTCCAAGCAGGGGCGGACTGACCATTTGGATACTCGGGCACTGCCCGAGGGCCCGGGGTCAGTAGGGGGCCCCACGAGATGCCCCTGGTACCTTTTTCATAGGCTTTTTTGAGTTTGGGCAAGGACACAGGGGCCCCATGATCCCCTATTGCCTGGGGGCCCCATGAGTTGTCAGTCCGCCCCTGATTCCAAGCATTCGTTGCGTAGTGCTTTAACCATGGGTAGCACTCAGTACAGTATTCATCTCTGTCTGGCCACAGCCTGCCATGCACTTTGACAGGCTGCCTGCAGCTGGGCTGGAAGCTGCTCCCATCCCTCCCAGGCGCACTGGAACGCCAGGATGGACGCACTGTACCATGCGCAAGGGGCCTCAATCAGCCAAAGGAGAAATGTATGACTTGTAACAAATCAGTCGCATGACCTGTCTCTGCTGCTGTGTTACAGAATTGATAAATGTCCCCCATAGTGCATGCGTCACAGAGGGCCCCCCCATGGTGGGTATGTCCAGAGGAGAAGACCTTGGTCATGGCCCGTGCTCCTGCTTGATTTCATGCACTGTTGCTTGTGAATACATGTTATAATGATGAATACCCATATACCTGATTTGCTCTTAGAGCACGCCTTACTGGTTTGTCGGAGTTGTTCCTTTGTTTGGTGCATAAGCCTCTTATAAATTAGTGAGCAATCCTGATACTTGTCCCATTCATTCATTCATTCATTCATTCATTGTAGGCTGAAACCAAAAGACGTACACAGCTTAGATCACCTCCCTGCCTAGGAGGCACAATGGTGATCAATACACACGGGAACGGCTACAAACACTGACCAGCCATCCCTTTATGACTATTGATGGGTAAAGTGAATAACATTGACTATCTCATTACAATGACATGTGAAAGTCGGGGAGATACGATATATTAGGCAGCAAGTGAACATGTTGTCCCTGAAGTTGACAGCAGAAAAAAAAGGACATCGCAGTTTGTGGTATATGGGGCTGTGTAGCTTGTCAGGGTGCCCATGCTGACCCGTGTCCACAGCCAAAAGCTCCTACAATGGGCACGTGAGCATCAGAACTGGACTATGGAGCCATGGAAGAAGAAGGCCTGGTCTGATGAATCACATTTTATTTTACATCATGTGGATGGCCGGGTGTGTCACCACTTACCTGGGGAGGAGATGGCACCAGGATGGGAAGACAGGCCAGTGGAGGCAGTGTGATGCTTTGGCTCCTGCCATTCATGTGGATGTTACTTGATACCAGGGGCGGACTGACCATTTGGAAACTCGGGCGCTGCCCAAGGGCCCAGGGTCAGTAGGGGGCCCCATGAAATGCCCCTGGTACCTTTTTCATAGGCCTTTTTGAGTTTGGGCAAGGACACAGGGGCCTCATGATTCCCTATTGCCCGGGGGCCCCATGAGTTGTCAGGCCGCCCCTGCTTGATATGTACCATCTATCTAAACATGGTTGCTGACCAAGCACACACACACCTTCATGGAAACCGTATTCTCTGATGGCAGTGGTCTCTTTGAGCAGAATAATGCTCCCTGCTAGACTGCAAAAATGCTTCACAATAGTGAATTTGAGGTGTTGACTTGGCCTCCAACTTCCCCAGATCTCAATGCAATCGAACATCTGTGGAATGTGCTGGAAAAAGAAGACCGATCCATGAAGGACCCACCAGGACTTAAATGATCTGCTACTGACAGCTTGGTGGCAGATACCACAGCATACCTTCAGAGGTCTAGTGGAGTCCATGCCTCGACGGGTCAGGGCCATTTTGTTGGCAAAAGGGGGGCCTACTCAATATTAGGTGGGTGGTCATAAAGTTATGTCTGATTGAAGTATGTACTGAACACCAGTGTACATGTTCATAGCGGTCTCTCTTTGTTCTTCATTTTTTTTTTTTTTTTTTTTAGGTGAATCAGGTCCATAGGATGCACTATAGCCCTGAATGCGAATGTCCATTACTTGCATGTGTACTGGAGGTTCTGGGGGCAGTTTGCTAGTTTGTTATCACAGCACGGAACGCTGATACTATTTTGTATGTTACAGAGCCATTCCAGGCAGGGGCGGACTGACCATTTGGAAACTCGGGCACTGCCCGAGGGCCCGGGGTCAGTAGGGGGCCCCATGAGATGCCCCTGGTACCTTTTTCATAGGCTCTTTTGAGTTTGGGCAAGGACACAGGGGCCCCATGATCCTCTATTGCCCGGGGGCCCCATGAGTTGTCAGTCCGCCCCTGATACCAGGTTAGCAGATGCCACACTCCTGTAATGCACCCGGCTTGGAGATTGTCCATGGTAGAATGCAGGAGCCAGTGTTCATCTCCAGTGAACATACATCCAGTCACAGTTCTGGTATTTTCATGTCCAAGGTACATCACTGGGGATTTGCGCTTACTTCACCTCGTGAATCAGGTCCCATGTGTAACACACAAACTGATCCCACATGCAGAGAGTTCACTACAACATGGCATATCCTCTAATGTCCCAACACACCCAGCACCTATTACAGCAAGCCACAGCATTACTACCCACATGGCAGCCCATGGCAGCACTAAGGATGCAGCCTATCCATTCACTAGAGAGCGGTGACATCACTGAGGATGCAGCCTATCCATTCACTAGAGACCGGTGACATCACTAAGGATGCAGCCTATCCATTCACTAGAGAACGGTGACATCACTAAGGATGCAGCCTATCCATTCACTAGAGACCGGTGACATCACTAAGGATGCAGCCTATCCATTCACTAGAGACCAGTGACATCACTGAGAATGCAGCCTATCCATTCACTAGAGACCGGTGACATCACTAAGGATGCAACCTATCCATTCACTAGAGAGTGGTGACATCACTGAGAGTGCAGCCTATAAATTCACTAGAGACCAGTGACATCACTGCAAATGCAGCCTATCCATTCACTAGAGACTGGTGACATCACTGAGAAAGCAGCCTATCCATTCACTAGAGACCGGTGACATCACTGAGAATGCAGCCTATCCATTCACTAGAGACCGGTGACATCACTGAGAATGCAGCCTATCCATTCACTAGAGACCGGTGACATCACTGAGAGTGCAGCCTATCCATTCACTAGAGAGCGGTGACATCACTGCAAACGCAGCCTATCCATTCACTAGAGACCGGTGACATCACTGCAAATGCAGCCTATCCATTCACTAGAGACCGGTGAGATCACTAAGGATGCAGCCTATCCATTCACTAGAGACTGGTGACATCACTGAGAAAGCATCCTATCCATTCACTAGAGACCAGTGACATCACTGCAAATGCAGCCTATCCATTCACTAGAGAGCGGTGACATCACTGCAAATGCAGCCTATCCATTCACTAGAGACCGGTGACATCACTAAGGATGCAGCCTATCCATTCACTAGAGAGCGGTGACATCACTAAGGATGCAACCTATCCATTTACTAGAGACCAGTGACATCACTGAGAGTGCAGCTTATAAATTCACTAGAGACCAGTGACATCACTGCAAATGAAGCCTATCCATTCACTAGAGACCTGTGACATCACTGAGAAAGCAGCCTATCCATTCACTAGAGACCGGTGACATCACTGAGAATGCAGCCTATCCACTCACCGGAAAGCGGTGACATCACTGAGAAAGCAGCCTATCCAATCACCAGAAAGCGGTGACATCACTGAGAAAGCAGCCTATCCACTCACCGGAAAGCGGTGACATCACTGTGAAAGCAGCCTATCCACTCACCGGAAAGCGGTGACATCACTGAGGAAGCAGCCTATCCAATCACCGGAGAGCGGTGACATCACAGAGAATGCAGCCTATCCAATCACCGGAGAGCGGTGACATCACTGGGAATGCAGCCTATCCAATCACCGGAAAGCGGTGACATCACTGAGAATGCAGCCTATCCAATCACCGGAGAGCGGTGACATCACTGGGAATGCAGCCTATCCAATCACCGGAAAGCGGTGACATCACTGAGAATGCAGCCTATCCAATCACCGGAGAGCGGTGACATCACTGAGAATGCAGCCTATCCATTCACCGGAGAGCGGTGACATCACTGAGAATGCAGCCTATCCAATCACCGGAGAGCGGTGACATCACTGAGAATGCAGCCTATCCAATCACCGGAGAGCGGTGACATCACTGAGAATGCAGCCTATCCAATCACCGGAGAGCGGTGACATCACTGAGAATGCAGCCTATCCTTTCAAGCTATTAATGAAAAAAACCACAGTCCCCAACACTGACCTTCATCACCCTCAGGTGCTGGGGCCCCCCCCCGGGATGCTGTGCTTAGAACTAAGAGGCGGGTCACCAGCCATGTACACTACTGTGCAAAAGTTTTAGTCAGGTGTGAAAAAATGGTGAAAAATGAAGAATGCTTTCAGAGATAGAAGTGCTAATAGTTTATTTTTATCAGTTAACAAAAGGAGTAAAAAGATCAGAAAGGAGCTGAACAGAAGTGAAAACTAAATCCAATCAACATTTGGTGGGACCGCCCTTCACCTTCTTCTAGGTAGACTTGCACAGGAACTCGACAGGTAGGTTGTTCCAAACATCTTGGAGAACTAAGCCCAGATCTTCTGTGGATGTTGGCTGCCTCATATCCTTGTCTCTTCATGTCATCCTAGAGACTCCATGACGGTGAGATCAGGGCTCTGTGGGGGCCAAATCATCACTTCCAGGACTCCTTGTTCTTCTATATGCTGCAGATAGTTCTTAACGACATTATGTGTATGTTTTGGGTGGTTGTCCTGCTGCAGGAGAAATTTGGGGCAAATCATACGTCCCCGATGGTATGGCATGATGGATAAGTATCTGTCTGTATTTCTCAGCATTGAGGACACCATTGTTCCTGACCAAATCTCCAGCTCCATTTGCAGAAATGCAGAGATGCCCCAAACTTGCAAGGAACCTCCACCATGCTTCACATTTGACTGCAGACACTCACTATTGCCCTGCTCTCCAGCCCTTCGCTAACACACTGACTCCTACTACAGCCAAATGTTTCACATTTTGACTTATCAGTCCATTTTTTGCCATTTTTCTGCACCCCAGTTCCTGTTTCCCTGCATAGTGGTCCATGAAGACCACTTCTGGCCAGACTTCTCTGGGCAGTAGATGGGGGTACCTGGGTCCCATTGGTTTTCACCAGTTCTGTGCTGCTGGCACTGCTGGACATCCTCCGATGTTGAAGGGAAGTAAGCATGATGTGCTTTCATCTGCTGCATTAGGTTGCCTTTGCCAACCACTGTCTACGCTCCTCAATGTTCCCTGTTTCTTTGTGCTTCTTCAATGAGCTTGAATAACACATCTTGAAACCCCCGTCTGCCTTGAATTCTTTGCCAGGGAGTGACCTTGCTGATGCAGTGTAACTACCTTCTGTGCTCAGTCTTGCCATGGCATATGACCTGTGACATGAAACGGTCTTCCACAACCTCACCTTAGTAACAGAGTTTGGCTTTTCCTCATCCAGTTTAACCCCTTCACGCCTAAGGGTAAAACAAATTAAATGCCTAGGCAGAATTTTGCAACGTTGACATGTGTTAGTAAAACCATACATATCAGGGGCGGACTGACCATTTGGAAACTCGGGCACTGCCGAGGGCCCGGGGTCAGTAGGGGGCCCCATGAGATGCCCTTGGTACCTTTTTCATAGGCTTTTTTGAGTTTGGGCAAGGACACAGGGGCCCCATGATCCCCTATTGCCTAGGGGCGCCATGAGTTGTCAGTCCGCCCCTGGTACATATCATCACAACTACTTTGTACATTCAGGTGGATTATACCGTGTTTTTTTCAAGACAAATTGGGCTTTCATTTGGTGGTAAATGGTAATGGATATCTCCTGATTTTTTTTTATCAAACGAAAACTGGCCCAAAATAGTAAAAAAAAAAATTTTTTTTTATTTAGCTGTGTGTTTCTTGTTACTACCATAACCTACCACCAAAGAATAACCCAAAATAAATTCTCCAGCTCTTGACGATCGCAGTGATACCATATATGTGTGTATCCGTAGTACAGCCCAGAAACAATAGTGCGCATTTTGTTTTTTTTACCTAAAACACACTGACACATACCAATTTTTTTTTAAATCCTGACCTTTGACCCTGACCTCTTGACCTTGACCTTTGACCCTGACCCAAACAATAACCCTGGCACTGAACTAGATCAAACCTTGATCTAGGTATTTTTTATTTTATTTTTAAATATTTATCTTTTTTTTTTTTTTTACAAACTTTTTTTTTTTCTCTCTATGCCAGGAGTTAGAGATACAATGTATAATAGAATGTATATAATGATACAATGTATAATAGGATGTATATAATGATACAATGTATAATGGGATGTATATAATGATACAATGTATAATAGGTTGTATATAATGATACAATGTATAATGGAATGTATATAATGATACAATGTATAATAGGATCTGTATATAGTGATACAATGTATAATGGGATGTATATAATGATACAATATACAATGTATAATAGGATGTATATAATGATACGATGTATAATGGAATGTATATAATGATACCATGTATAATGGAATGTATATAACGATACAATGTATAATAGGATGTATATAACGATACAATGTATAATAGGATGTATATAACAATACAATGTATAATAGGATGTGTATAACGATACAATGTATAATAGAATGTATATAATGATACAATGTATAATGGGATGTATATGATACAATGTATAATGGGATGTATATAATGATACAATGTATAATATGATGTATATAATGATACAATGTATAATATGATGTATATAATGATACAATGTATCTCTCTTCTCCATTCATAGAGACTGAAAAAAACAAGGGGGCCGGGCTGTACAGTGACTGATCACTGTGATAGCCAATCAGAGCAATCATGTGACCCGATCATTAGAACGGGACCCGGTGCTCTCAGTGACACCACGGTCTTTGTGCTGGGAGCACGCAGTGCGGTGCGCTCCCAGCACAAAGATAGGTACACAAATATGCAGCCCCACGGAAAAAAGCCCAGTTCTGTGAGGCCGCATATTTGTGTGACGTCGGCGTCAAGGGGTTAAGCATCCTGCACAGCTGTTTCTGTTTCAGGTAATGACTGTGTGTCAACCTACATATGAAATTGATGATCATTAGCACCTGCTTGCTATAACTGGTTAATCATACATCTGACTTTCTTCCAACAAAATCCCTGACTGTGTGCAAGTGGAAGAATGAATGCTGCTTTGAAGCCAAAGGGTAGTGACAACAAATATTGATTGGATTTAGATTTTTCTTCTGCTCTGCTCACTTTTCAGTTTGTAAATTGATAAAAATAAACAAATCAATATATATTTCTAATTGCATTCTTGCTTCACAGCATTTCTTCACACCTCCCTTAAACTTTTGCACAGTACTGTACATTACCAGAGAGGAAATTAAACCTTCGTATGCTCCAACACAAAGCCCACAGAGTAAGTGTGACAGGAGTCACTTTGGGTGGGGGGCCCATGGAACACAGCTCACTTTAGAGAGGTGGGGAGACCCCTGTCTAAGCTGCCCATATCCTTATTATGTGTAAGTCACCCTGTGCCTGTTAGGGGTACAGGGTGATCTGTCCTAATATTGGGGTGGGGGGTTGATGATTGTTTAATGCCTTGTGATTGCATCCCATTGTTCTATTATGTGTCTTGCTTGGGAGCAAACTATTATGGGATGTATGTATTTATGGGTATTAGCTTGGTGGGGGGGGGGGTGACTCCAGCAGCCCTCCCTCCTGATGGGACTGTTGGTGTGTCTCTTGTTACTAAAGGTAGATTGCCCCGCCCTATGTCATTATGCAGGGAGGGGGGATTGTCCCCTTGAGTGTATATATCATGTATCTATATTAAAATAAACTAGTCTATTTCCTGGTCTAGTCTTGTATGGTCGGCTGTGGTGTCTGTGGTCAGTGTTTGGACAGGGAAGCGGTAGTCTAACGGAAATACCCTGGTGCAGTCTGGGGTTGGTTCCGTTACAGTAAGAAATTGGTGGTCCAATGTTGCAGTGACAAGGCAGGGGTCAAGTATCAGTGAAGGAGCCAACCCAGCAAAGTGTGGTCCACTAAGACCTTCCCTGAACAAAAAGTCTGCAAAACCAAAACACGTCCCTGAACCCCATCACAGTCTATGAAAGCGAAATCTTGGGTTTTTTTCTGCACTTTTTTAAGGACAATTTTTAAGTCTTTGCTATAAAAAAAAAAAAAAAAAAAGCAGCTGAGCACTGCCATGGGGAAGATGTACCAATGCAAAAAAAAAAAAGGTTCAAAAGCCCGATTTAGCTATTCTGATATTGCAGCTTGACCACGTCCCTTCCGGCCCATGTAGATTAACGTCCGGACGGGAGCGCTGTCGAAGCGGGTTGACATTTCTAAACGTCCCCCTGCTTCCGCTCCCTGCCCGCTGTGTCCTCTGTGTGAGGTCCCGATCATGTGATCACTGAATGGCCGATCAGTGATCACATGAATAGTAGTAAGCAAGATGTCACTTCCTGACATCATTGCTTACTACGTGTGAACTCTGTGAATGATCACAGAGGTCACATGGTACAAGGCTAGTCACAACAGCCTTGTACCATGTGACAAGCTGTGACCAATCACAGCTCACACAGTATTTCTCAATGGCTGCAAGAATGCAGCCAGAAAGGAGAAATGATTGCTTTTACAGCCTTTATGGATATAAAAGCAATCAGTGTAAAAAAAAAAAGGAAAAAAAAAATCATCACCGCCCCACAAGTAGTACAGTGTCACTATGGTAACCCTGTATGGCTAGGGTGACAGTATGTTAAAAAAACATAAATAATATTAAAAAAAAAATAAAATAAAAAAAATGTAAAAAAAATGTTTTGAAAAATTATAACTTTTGGTTATAAATTAATTTGGGTTATTTATTTTTTTACTAAAGATAGCTGAATAAATTTTGGCCAAGATTTATGAAGAAAGATTATTTATTTGCAAAATTTTATAAGAAAAACATTTTTTTCAAAATTTTTGAAATTTTTCATTTCTATAGCAAAAAAATAAAAATCCCAGCGGTGAATAAATACCACCAAAATAAAGTTTTATCCGTCTCAAAAAAAATACTAAAAAAGTCATGTGGGTACAGTGTTGCATAACCACTCAATTGTCATTTAAAGTGTGATAGCACTGAAAGCTGAAAATTGGCCTGGACAGGAAGGGGGTTAAAGAGTCCGGACTTGAAGTGGTTAAAGGGCAACAATAAAAATACACGATTCCTTTAACCCCTCACCTACCGGGCACTTTCACCTCTTCCTGTCCAGGCCAATTTTCAGCTTTTAGTGCCGTTGCACTTTGAATGACAATTGCGCGGTCATGCAACACTGTACCCATATAGAAATTTTTTTTCACACAAATAGCGTTTTTTTTTGGTGGTATTTATTTACCACTGGGTGTTTTATTTCTTGATAAACAAACAAAAAAAAGACAGAAAATTAAAAAAAATATATGTTTTAACCCTGGGAAATTACGCAGGCTTACCTGAGGTGCGGGGTCTAAGCACTAACTGGTATTCACCAGAGCTCCTAATGGTGGAGATGGGTTTGGCGGCGTGTTAGTACCATGTTGCAGATCTCAGGATCACCCCACCAGGGAATGAGCAAGCCAGAATCGAAGTCATTCAACAAGCCAAGGGTCGGTCACAAATGGTAATAGATGAGGACGAGGCAGAATCGTAGTCCAGGAACAAGCCAAAGGTCGGTAGCAAAGGTATAGACGGCAGCAGGAGAGACAAGCAGTATATTGGCTGGAAGGCACAATAATCTGGCAAACAGGAAATGCAGAGACATGACTTTTATCTGGAAGTTCATGGGAGGAGCAAGGGGTTCAAGGTTCAAGATAAACAAAGTCAAGGTAGGATCATCCAAATAATTGTCAAGGGAGCTGTCCAGCATTCCACGTGGCTCAGCAACATTGCCTCTCACCGCAGAAGGCCCAGGTTCGAAACCAGGTTCTGACAACAGGAGAACCTCCCAAATGCCCAGAATGCACTGAAAAGTGGTAAATTATTAACTATTTCAGACTGTTTCAGAGAAATACAGAGAGTAGAAGCAGAGACAGCAGTATGTATTGAGATCAGCTTAGGTGTGTGTTGCTCATTAACTTTTCTTTTGTTTCCAAGGGTGGGAAAGGTGTCTGAGGTGTGAATTGGTCATTAACATATCTTTTGTTTCCAATGGTGGGAGAGGTCTGAGGTGTGAATGGTCATTAACATATCTTTTGTTTCCAAGGGTGGGAGAGGTCTGAGTGGTCATTAACATATCTTTTGTTTCCAAGGGTGGGAGAGGTCTGAGGTGTGAATTTGTCATTAACATATCTTTTGTTTCCAAGGGTGGGAGAGGTCTGAGGTGTGAATGGTCATTAACATATCTTTTGTTTCCAAGGGTGGGAGAGGTCTGAGGTGTGAATGGTCATTAACATATATTTTGTTTCCAAGGGTGGGAGAGGTCTGAATGGTCATTAACATATCTTTTGTTTCCAAGGGTGGGAGAGGTCTGAGGTGTGAATTGGTCATTAACATATCTTTTGTTTCCAAGGGTGGGAGAGGTCTGAGGTGTGAATTGGTCATTCCAATGTGTGACAAGCTTGGTAGGAACATCCTGTGTTCAGTGTTTTGTCCATCTGAGTACCTTGAAAATGCTTTCCATGCATTTTTCATGATGAAAAAAGGCTCTGGACAGCATCGGGAACTGGAAGAGTTAAAAATAAATTTTGACCGCAAACGCTTCTAAATGCAATTTGTTGCATTTAGAAGCGTTTTGCGTTTGAAATGCTGATAAAATCAACTGCTGAACACACATTTTCTGCGTTCAAAAAAATGATTGTAAACTCAAATGCCAATTGAAGATGTGTACATGGAGACATAGGAAAACATTAGGGAGAGTTCAGGGGCTGCTGGAAAAAAAACACTGAACAGCTCCTAACGTGAGTTTACATCAGCTACAGTGTACATGAGCCCTACACGAAAAAAGAGCAAAACATTTGGAAAAAAAAAGTTTCTTTGTTTCTATTATATCATATTGCAAACAGGTAAATTTTCTCCTTCGGTGATCTGCATTGATAAGGCTGTACTGATAGGCAGCACTGATAGGCTGCACCGATCTGCAGAACTGATAGGTGACACTGATGGGCACTGACGGGTGGCACTGCTGGGCACTACTGCTGGTCACTTTTGGGGCTGCACTGATAATCAGTGCCCCGATTATCAGTGCAGATGTCCTCTGTGACACTTGCCGGTTATCGACAGTGCTTTCCTTACGCTGTGACAGTGAGGAAAGTGCTGCCGATAACCAGCAACTGTACTTACTTTGTGATCATTGGACACAGCTGATCACATGGTAAAAGGCTGCTGTGATTTATCTTATGTGATCAGCTGTGTCCTTAGGACAAAGCGATCACAAACAGTGCTGGGGGCACGTTCTGGGGGGGGGGGGGTCATATGACGCCCTCCCAGAACTGGACAACCTTGCTGTAGCCGTCATTCGGCTATAGCAGTAGGGGTGCCTCAAGGATCCTTCCTTGGACCCCTTCTCTTCTCCATCTACACCTCCTCCCTTGGTCACTTGATAAACTCCCATGGCTTTAAGTACCATCTCTATGCTGATGACACACAAATCTATCTGTCTCCTCCTCACCTCACCCCTTCAGTCTTCTCTCGCATTACTAACCTACTAAGTGACATATCGGCATGGATGTCACTCCACTTCCTCAAACTCAATCTTTCCAAAACTGAGCTCCTAGTATTCCCCCCAGCCTGTGCCCCCCCCCCCCCCTGACTTCTCCATCAAGATCAATAATACAACCGTCCGTCCCTCCCCTCATACCAGGGTACTAGGTGTAATCCTAGACTCCCATCTGTCCTTTCAGCCCCAAATCCAATCTCTGTCCAAATCTTGTAGACTTCACCTCCGCAACATCTCCAAGATACGGCCGTTCCTAACCTCGGAAACCACTAAGTAACTTATTCACTCCCTTGTTATCTCTCGCCTTGACTATTGTAACTCCCTCCTCACTGGCCGACCTCATCGCAGGCTATCCCCTCTTCAGTCTATCATGAATGCTGCTGCCAGACTCATCCACCTTACTAACCGTTCTGTATCTGCCACCCCTCTCTGCCAATCCCTCCATTGACCTCCACTCAGTGTCCTCCACCCCTCTCTGCTAATCCCTCCATTGACCTCCACTCAGTGTCCTCCACCCCTCTCTGCTAATCCCTCCACTGACCTCCACTCAGTGTCCTCCACCCCTCTCTGCCAATCCCTCCACTGGCCTCCACCCCTCTCTGCCAATCCCTCCACTGGCCTCCACTCAGTGTCCTCCATCCCTCTCTGCCAATCCCTCCACTGGCCTCCACCCCTCTCTGCCAATCCCTCCACTGGCCTCCACTCAGTGTCCTCCATCCCTCTCTGCCAATCCCTCCACTGACCTCCACTCAGCGTCCTCCACCCCTCTCTGCCAATCCCTCCACTGGCCTCCACTCAGTGTACTCCACCCCTCTGCCAATCCCTCCGCTGGCCTCCACTCAGTGTCCTCCACCCCTCTGTCAATCCCTCCACTGGCTTCCCGTTGCCCAACGGATAAAATTCAAAACATTAACATATAAAGCCATTTATAACTCTGCCCCAAATTACATCACCAATCTTGTCTCCAAATATCACCCAAACCGTACTCTCCGCTCCTCGCAAGACCTCCTGCTCTCTAGCTCCCTTGTCTCCTCCTCCCATGCTCATCTCCAGGACTTTTCCAGAGCTTCCCCCATCCTCTGGAACTCTCTACCCCAATTTATCAGACTATCGCCTACTCTGCTCTCTTTTAGGCGATCTCTGAAAACCTCTCTCTTCAGGGAAGCCTATCCTGCCCTCCGGTAATAATGGAATCTTCTACTCCTCTTACCAGTCCCTCCCCCACAGTTATTACCTTTTGTACCACTAGCCCCTCCCTCTTAGATTGTAAGCTCCCAGGATCAGGGCCCTCCTATCCCTCTTGTATTGAACTGTATTGTTGCTGTATTGTCTCCCATTATATTGTAAAGCGCTGAGCAAACTGTTGGCGCCATAAATCCTGTATAATAATAATATATAAATCCTGTATAATAATAATATATAAATCCTGTATAATAATAATAATATATAAATCCTGTATAATAATAATAAATAATAGCATAGTTGTAAAGTGGTTAAAACAGCTCAGGTTCAGGTCACTCACTGAGGATCTGAACCCAAAGCTCCTCTCTAATTTGCATCCACTAGATGGCAGCATATAATAATAATAAACTTTATTTTATATAGTGCCTTCAAAAGTAGCTTCTCAAAGTGCTTTACAAAGAAAACAAAAAATGAGCAGCGGTGAGAGGAGCAGCAGCCAAATGTGCCAGCATTCCCTCCACAACCCGGAGGAAAGCTAGGAGAGCTCCTTCCACCTGAGAAGTCAGAGCCAAATTGTGTATAATACAAAAGTCATATACAGAATATACATTATACACACGGCTCAAAAATAATGAAAGGAACAATTTGAAAACACATCAGATCTCAATGGGGAAAATCTCCTGCTGGATCTCTATACTGACATGGACGGGGTGATGTGTGAGGAACGTAAGGATGTCCCATCGTTTGCTGGAAATTATTATCAACCTACAGAGGACTGAATTCATAGACACCCCAAAAAGCGAAGTGAAAAAATAATGCAGCAGGCGAGTCCATCTTGCTGAAATGTCATTGCAGCAACTCAGAATGGTCCTCAGTAGATTGTATGGCCCCCACGTGCTTGTATGCATGCCTGACAACGTCGGGGGAGGCTCCTAATGAGACGATGGATGGTGTCCTGGGGGATTTCCTCCCAGATCTGGACCAGGGCATCACTGAGCTCCTGGAAAGTCTGAGGTGCAACCTGGCGGCGTCGGATGGACCGAAACATGACATCCCAGAGGTGTTCTATTGGATTTAGGTCAGGTGAGCGTGGGGGCCATTCAGTGGTATCAATTCCTTCATCCTACAGGAACTGCCTGCATACTCTCACCACATGAGGTCGGGCATTGTCCTGCACCAGGAAGAACACCCAGGACCCACTGCACCAGGAGGAACACCCAGGACCCACTGCACCAGGAGAAACCCAGGACCCACTGCACCAGGAGGAACCCAGGACCCACTGCACCAGTGTAGGGTCTGACAATGGGTCCAAGGATTTCATCCCGATACTGAATGGCAGTCAGGATGCCATTGTCTAGCCTGTAGAGGTCTGTGTGTCACTCCATGGATATGCCTCCCCAGACCATCACTGACCCACCACCAAAACGGTCATGCTGAACCATGTTACAGGCAGCAGAATGTTCTCCATGGCTTCTCCAGACCCTTTCACGTCTGTCACATGTGCTCAGGGGGAACCTGCTCTCATCTGTGAAAAGCACAGGGTGCCAGTGGTGGACCTGCCAATTCTGGTGTTCATTGGCAAATGCCAATCCAGCTCTATGGTGCCGGGCAGTGAGCACAGGGCCCACTAGAAGACGTCGGGCCCTCAGGCCACCCTCATGAAGTCTGTTTCTGATTGTTTGGTCAGAGACACTCACACTAGTGGCCTGCTGGAGGTCATTCTGTAGGGCTCTGACAGGGCTCATCCTGTTCCTCCTTGCACAAAGGGGCAGATACCAGTCCTGCTGATGGGTTAAGGACCTTCTACAGCCCTGTCCACTTCTCCTAGAGGAACTGCCTGTCTCCTGGAATCTCCTCCATGCTCTTGAGACTGTGCTGGGAGACACAACAAACCTTCTGGCAATGGCATGTATTGATGTGCCATCCTGGAGGAGTTGGACTGCCTGTGCAACCTCTGTAGGGTCAAGGTATGGCCTCATGCTACCAGTAGTGACACTGACCCTAGCCAAATGCAAAACGAGTGAAAACCAGTCAGAAAAGAGTAGGGAAAAAAATGTCAGTGGCCTCCACCTGTAAAACCATTCCTGTTTTGGGGGTCGTCTCAGTGTTGCCCATCTAGTGCACCTGTTGTTAATTTCATACACACCAAAGCAGCTGAAACTGATGAACAAACCCCTCTGCTACTTACCTGACCAGATCAATATCCCAGGAGGTTCATTTACTTCATGCTATACTCTGATTAAAAAGTCTCTTTAATTTTTTTGAGCCGTGTATATTACAATTAAACCAGGCCATAGTAAAAATACGTCCTTAGCTGGGAGAGGAATACCCGGGTTATGGCTGCAGGAATGTGCCATAACTCCAGTATTGTTTCTTTCATCCGGTGATTCCCTTTCTACTAAAAGTGAACCTAACGGTGGATTCGCCACTAGATCACTTTTAGAAGTGGCAGGAGGAGTCGCCCCTCTCCTCCTGCCGCTTTCCGGTGGTTCTCGGGCTTCCCTGATCGGTGAGCCCGAGAACTGATCTGATGATCGCGCTGGCTGGGCATAGAAAGAAGTGAGGTGAGTGAAGGAAAGATGGCCTTAACTCAGCTCTATGGTCTAGGACAGTGGTGGGCAACCTTTTTTTTCAACTGAGCCAAATCTCGCCAAAACCATGATTGAAATTTATTTTGAGAGCCACATTTTTAAAACTGAAAATACATCTCCCATATAGTAATTCATCCCCCATAGTAATTCATCCCCCATATAGTAATTCATCCCCCATAGTAATTCATCCCCCATCGTAATTCATCCCCCATAGTAATTCATCCCCCATATAGTAATTCATCCCCCATATAGTAATTCATCCTCCATATAGTAATTCATCCCCCATAGTAATTCATCCCCCATATAGTAATTCATCCCCCATAGTAATTCATCCCCCATATAGTAATTCATCCCCCATAGCAATTCATCCCCCGTATAGTATTTCATCCCCCGTATAGTATTTCATCCCCCATATAGTATTTCATCCCCCATATAGTATTTCATCCCCCATATAGTAATTCATCCCTCATATAGTATTTCATCCCTCATATAGTATTTCATCCCCCCATATAGTATTTCATCCCCCCATATAGTAATTCATCCCTCATATAGTATTTCATCCCTCATATAGTATTTCATCCCCCCATATAGTATTTCATCCCTCATATAGTATTTCATCCCTCATATAGTATTTCATCCCCCCATATAGTATTTCATCCCTCATATAGTATTTCATCCCTCATATAGTAATTCATCCCCCATATAGTAATTCATCCCCCATATAGTAATTCATCCCTCATATAGTATTTCATCCCTCATATAGTAATTCATCCCCCATATAGTAATTCATCCCTCATATAGTATTTCATCCCTCATATAGTATTTCATCCCCCCATATAGTAATTCATCCCTCATAAAGTAATTCATCCCTCATATAGTATTTCATCCCCCACAGTACTATCCCCCCCCCTTCTAGTAAGCCAAGTCCCCCGTGTCAATTCACTTACCTTTTGCGTTCCTCTCGCTGTCTTCCCGCGCCGTTCGGGTCTTCAGGGCGGACTGTGAGAGGAGCCTAGCTCCCCTCCCCTCACGTTCGGCACGCTGCCCCGCCTACACACATCCTGACAGCCACATCCGCGGGCCGGATTAAAAGGTCCGCGCGGACTTTTGGGGCTGCCAACCGAGAGGAGGCAGGGGAGCGGCCGACCGAGAGGAGGGAGGGGAGCAGGCGCCCGGCACACAGAAGAGCCGCATTAGAGTGGGTAAAGAGCCGCATGTGGCTCGCGAGCCGCGGCTTGCCGACCACTGGTCTAGGAGGACAGGAACGACGTCATTACGTCACTTCATGTCCAGGCCTAATACAAACAGGGCCATTTTTGTTTTAAGCTTTAGATCAGTGATTTTTGTGTTTTTTTTTTTCTTAGTTTTGTTTTTTTAAATCTAATGCTTTACATTGTAGAGGAGAGATGTGGGGTTTTACAGACCCCAGATCTCCCCATAGAGAGGACCTGTCACTGCTTATTTCTATCACAAGGGATGTTGGGATGTTTACATTCCTTGTGATAGGAATAAAAGTAATAAAAAAAAAAAAATTTGAAAAAGGGACACCGTAAAAAAAAAAAAAATAAATGTAAAAACATTTTTAAAGCCCCCGTGCTTGTGCGCAGTGATGAATACATACATAGGTCACACCCACATATGTAAATGGTGGTCAAATCACATGTGAGGTATCGCTGCGAATTTTAAAGGGACACCTATGGAGATTAAGTACTAGAGCCAATGCACGAGCATGGGGAAGGGGGGGGGGGGGTTGAAAATTTTTTTAAAGTGTATTTTATTATATTAACGTGAGCAATTTTAAAGCATGATATGTTGGGTATCTGTTTACTTGGCGTAACATCAGCTTTTATATTTTACATAAAAAATTTGTTATATATTGTGTTTTTTTTTGTAATTCATTAAAGTGTATTTTTGCATTTAAAAATTGCCGTGCAAATACCGTGTGACATAAAAAAAATTGCAGTGACCGATATTTTATTCTCTAAGGCATTTGCTACAAAAAATATATGTTTGGGGGTTCTTAGTAAATTTCTAGTACAACTAAAGGCTCCTGACAGTCTAAATCAGTGTTTCTCAACCCTTTTTCAGTGGCGGTTCCCTTTTAAAGTAATCTCGAGGCACCCCTGCCTAACATTTATCAATGAGAAAACCGAGCCTGGGACACATCTGATTTGATGAAATTAACTTCGCATTAGAAGCCCCCTTTACATCAGTCATCCTCCATTACACTGGAGCCCCCCATCACACCAGAGGTCATCCTATCACATCAGAAGTAAGGTCCCCCATCATATCATAGGTCCCCCATTATGTCAGCATACCTGCATGACAGAGTTTGCCCCATCTGAATCCTTCCAATCACACAGTCCCTTCTTCACATCAGAGCCTTACCTTTTGCTCCAGTAGAGCGGCAGAAAGCAGAAGGTGGAGCAAGTCTGGAAGAGGTGACCACAGTAATGAATAGACCTGGGCAGTTTGTTTCGTGCTGAATTGAAATTTGGACGCAAATTTTTGTTATTTAGAGATTCAGATGTATCTGAATTACAATAGTAATGAATCCGGAATTAACGAAACAACATTTTGTCCAAAATAACAAATTAAATGAAAACAGTGCAAAACAATACCTAAACCAGATACCTTATATGTTATACATAATATAAATCATAAAAATATAGAAGTATTAATTGGATAAAAAGTGTCAAAAAAAACTTAAAGGGTCCAAAACAATTCAAGAAACGTAAAGTCCTTTTTCCCAAACTCCAGAGTGTTTTAACAACAAATTTGATTAATCTTCTGTGTTACAGTTGCAAGAAAAAGTATGTGAACCCCTTGGGATTACGTGGAGTTTTGCATGAATTGGGCATAAAATGAGCTCTGAACGTCATCTAAGTCACAACAATAGAAGAATACAGTCTGCTGAACATAATACTACACAAACATTAGATGTTGCCATGGTTTAATTGCACATAACATGTAAACATTCACAGTGCAGGGAGGAAAAAGTATGTGAACCTTTGGACTTAATAACTGGTTGACCCTCCTTTGGCAGCAATAACCTCAACCAAACGTTTCCTGTAGTTGCAGATCAGACCTGCACAACGATCTGGAGTCATTTTGGACCACTCCTCTTCACAAAACTGTTTCAGTGTAGCAATATTCTTGGGATGTCTGGTGTGAATCGCTCTCTTAAGGTCATGCATTGTTTATTAGCCTCCACCAGCCAGACAAAATATACACAGCATCCAGGACCAGCTCCAGAAATCTCCCAGCTCGATTAGCAGAGCATGACAGTATGTGAGACAGATAAAATCCAAAAATGGCCGCTTGGAACGCACCGCTCAGCGTGCGTTCCACTCACCGGAAGTTGCGCAAGACGTTCAGACGGCAGACTGGAAGTGCGTCAGCGCGTTTCGCCCCGTTTTTAATTTCAAAATAACGAATTATCCATATCGAATTCGAAACAAATTTGAAATGTAAAACATATTACTGACTATTGCTGATTACCTGCAAAGACTGTGTGTATTAGCCAGAGCCATATGTATACACAGTTAGGTCCCTATAGATTTGGGCACAGGCACAATTTACATACATTTGGCTCGGTGTGCCACCAGAATAAATTAGAACGAAAATCCAAATAAATTTGAAGTGCAGACTTTCAGCTTTAATTGCAGGGGTTGAACATAAATATCAAGTACAAATTTTAGGAACTGCAACCATTCCCTCCATTTTCAGAGGCTCAAATGTAACAGGACAAATGAATATAATCATAAATAAAATGTTCATTTTTAATATTTTGTTGAGAATCCTTTACTGGCAATGACTGCCTGAAGTCTGGAACCCATGGACATTACCAAAGACTGGGTTTCCTCCTTTCTGATGCTTTGCCTGAAGTCTGGAGCCCATGGACATGACCAAAGACTGGGTTTCCTCCTTTCTGATGTTTTGCCTGAAGTCTGGAACCCATGGACATGATCAAAGCATCAGAAAGGAGGAAACCCAGTCTTTGGTGATGTCCATGGGTTCCAGACTTCAGGAAAAGCATTAGAAAGGAGGAAACCCAGTCTTTGGTCATGTCCATGGGTTCCACACTTTGGGCAAAGCATTAGAAAGGAGGAAACCTAGTCTTTGGTAATGTCTGTGGGTTCCAGACTTCAGGCAAAACATCAGAAAGGAGGAAACCCAGTCTTTGCCTGAAGTCTGGAACCCATGGACATGACCAAAGACTGGGTTTCCTCCTTTCTGATGTTTTGCCTGAAGTCTGGAACCCATGGACATGACCAAAGCATCAGAAAGGAGGAAACCCAGTCTTTGGTGATGTCCATGGGTTCCAGACTTCAGGAAAAGCATTAGAAAGGAGGAAACCCAGTCTTTGGTCATGTCCATGGGTTCCACACTTTGGGCAAAGCATTAGAAAGGAGGAAACCTAGTCTTTGGTCATGTCCATGGGTTCCAGACTTCAGGCAAAACATCAGAAAGGAGGAAACCCAGTCTTTGCCTGAAGTCTGGAACCCATGGACATGACCAAAGACTGGGTTTCCTCCTTTCTGATGTTTTGCCTGAAGTCTAGAACCCATGGGCATTACCAAAGACTAGGTTTCCTCCTTTCTAATGCTTTGCCCAAAGTGTGGAACCCATGGACATGACCAAAGACTGGGTTTCCTCCTTTCTAATGCTTTGCCTGAAGTCTGGAACCCATGGACATAACCAAAGACTGTGTTTCCTCCTTTCTGATGCTTTGCCTGAAGTCTGGAACCCATGGACATGACCAAAGACTGTGTTTCCTCCTTTCTGATGCTTTGCCTGAAGTCTGGAACCCATGGACATGACCAAAGACTGGGTTTCCTCCTTTCTGATGCTTTGCCTGAAGTCTGGAACCCATGGACATGACCAAAGACTGGGTTTCCTCCTTTCTGATGCTTTGCCTGAAGTCTGGAACCCATGGACATTACCAAAGACTGGGATTCCTCCTTTCTGATGCTTTGCCAGGCTCTAACTACAGCTGTCTTCAGTTCTTTGTTTGTGGCTCTTTCTGCCTTTAGTTTTGCCTTCAGCAAGTGAAATGCATGCTCAGTTGGGTTGAGATCAGGTGATTGACTTGGCTATTGCAGAATATTCCACTTCTTTTCCTTCAAAAGTTCCTGGGTTGCTTTTGCAGTGTGTTTTGGATCATTGTCATCTGTACTGTGAAGCGCCGTCCAATCAACTTTGCTGCATTTGGCTGAATCTGGGCTGACAGTATATCTGTAAACACGGCAGAATTCATCCGTCTGCTTCTGTCTTCTGTCACATCATCAATAAACACCAATGACCCAGTGCCACTGGTAGCCATGCATGCCCATTCCATCACCCCGCCTCCACCCATGCCATCACACTGCCTCCACCATGTTTTACACATGACGTTGTGTGCTTTGGGTCATGAGCTGTTCCAAGCCTTCTCCACACTTTTCTCTTCCCGTCATTCTGGTACAGAATCATCTTAGTTTCAGCCGTCTAAAGAATGCTTTTCTAGAACTGGTCTGGCTTTTTTAGATGTTTCTTTGGCAAAGTCTAGTCTGGCTTTTCTGTTCTTCAGGCTTATGAATGGTTTCCACCTTGTGGTGAACCCTCTGTATTTGCTCTCGTGAAGTCTTCTCTTGATTGTAGACTTTGACAATGATACGCCCACCTCCTGGAGAGTGCCCTTCACTTGTCTGGAAGTTGTGAATGGGTTTTAATTTACCATAGAGAGGATCCTGCGATCACCCACCACTGTTGTCTTCCGTGGACGTCCATGCCTTTTTTATGTTGCTGAACTCACCAGTGTGTTGTGTTGTTCTTTCCTCAGAATGTACCAAACTGTTGTTGATTTGGCCGCTCTTAATGTTGCTGCGATCTCTCTGATGGATTTGTTTCTTTTTTGAAGCCTTACAATGGCCTGTTTCACTTGTATGGACAGCTCCTCTGAACGCATGATGCAGATTTACAGCTATAGATTCCAAATGCAAATACCGCACTTAGAATCAACTCCAGACCTTTTACCGGCTTAACTGATGAAAAAATAACAAAAGGAGTAGCCCACACCTGGCCATGAAACAGCTTTTGATTCAAATGTCAAATTACTTTTGGTCTCTTCAAAAAGGGGGGGGGTGACTACTCTTAAGAGCTGTACCTAAACCCTTCCTCCAATGTGGATGTACATACCCTCAAATTAAACCTGAGAGTGTGCACTGTCCGCCCAAATCCATTATATAACTATAGCTTGAATATGTTTTGGTAAATACCTGAAAAAAAAGAAAAAATTCAATTGTGCCTGTGTCCAAATACATATGGACCTAACTGTATACAATTTAACTTTTAGTGAAAAAAGTGGGGAAAAAAAAATAAAAAATTTACACCCAAGCATCTAAATCTCCCCCCCCCCCCCAAATTTCTTTTAGCCTACCTTGCCCCTAAATACAGATTTATATGCAAGTAAACACATGCACTCCTACTGTAAATTTAAAAAAAAAAAAGAAAAAATCACTGCACCACACATTACATACGGCCACACACGCCGATAGCAGTAATTTTAGGCCCATTATTGACTCCTAACTCTCAAATGATGACCTGCAGGAGCTTTAAAGGTTTTGCCGATTGAAAATGGGTGCGCACAATTTTAAAGTTTGACTTTTTACACAGTGCTCTTATTTTTTTTTATTCAAAATTGGGTAATATTTAGCATTTGTGTGCCCGGTTTTAATGTATTTTTCCTAAAAAATTTGTGCTTGATAAATTGTTATGAAAATATCATGTGACATAAAAACACGCCCAAAGCACATTGATACCGGCCCTAACTCTTCCAATGGGAATGTCCGTTCCGGTGACAGCTGAGCGAGGAACTCCCCTCACTTTGTAGAGGTTTCCTTGTGCTTTCTGTTGTGTCTCTGGAAAAGGAATCTACCTAAATGGTAAACATATTCCCTACTCCACCCAAAAGTAAAAAAAAAAAAAAAAAAAAAAATGTTACGAATGTGTGTAGACTGTGAGTTGGTGGATCTGGTCACGGTGAATTACCCCCGAGGAAAGAATAAACACACAGAAAGCAGTGTAATACACCCACAGTAATATGAAAAGGATCACTTTATTACTTAGAGGCCATGATGGCTAGGAAGGAAAGAGTACCTGTCTCCGTCATATAATGGACTGGGCGATGGCCAACACCTTGGAGTGCGCCCCCTCCTTCCTTAGGGAGGATGAGATTGGGACCCGGATTCTGGTGCCTACAGGGTTGCCATTGTCCTCAATAAGTACCACATTGTTGGAGTCGAAGCGGGGGGTCATGGAAGGTCCGGGCATCTTGTGGCCCACTATCAGCGCTTTTTTCTTCTGCCCCTTAATGGCCAGGAGGATTTTATCGCCCACCTTCCCCACACCGGACTTGTTGTAAACATGGATGCAGCGGGGGGGCTTGTGATACGGCGTATTTCCTAGGGCGCTGTTATCCACCACGCGAACCCGCGTCAGCTTCTGGATGGCTCCGCACGATGCTGAGAGGCTGAAGGACAAAACACATCTGGTGTCACTAAGTGCAAACTGCGGCCACTGTGCAGATCCATCGTGAAACATTTCTCGAGGTTTACCTGTATATTCTAAAATGCTCTGTTGGGAAAAACCTATTTACAGAGCCCAATATCAAGTTTACTCCCACAGCTAAGTGATTCAAAGCAGTTCCAATGCACAGACGGGCACCGGTGAGGCGGCACAGACGGGCACCGGTGAGGCGGCACAGACGGGCACCGGTGAGGCTGCACAGACGGGCACCGGTGAGGCTGCACAGACGGGCACCGGTGAGGCTGCACAGACGGGCACCGGTGAGGCTGCACAGACGGGCACCGGTGAGGCTGGGCACTGGTGAGGCTGCACTGACGGGCACTAGTGAGGCTGCACTGACGGGCACTAGTGAGGCTGCACTGACGGGCACTAGTGAGGCAGCACTGACGGGCACTGATGAGGCAGCACTGACGGGCACTGATGAGGCAGCACTAACGGGCACTGATGAGGTTGCACTAATGGGCACTGATAAGGTTGCACTAATGGGCACTGATGAGGCAGCACTAATGGGCACTGATGAGGAAGCACTAATGGGCACTGATGAGGAAGCACTAATGGGCACTGATAAGGAAGCACTAATGGGCACTGATAAGGAAGCACTAATGGGCACTGATGAGGAAGCACTAATGGGCACTGATGAGGCAGCACTAATGGGCACTGATGAGGCAGCACTAATGGGCACTGATGAGGCAGCACTAATGGGCACTGATGAGGCAGCACTAATGGGCACTGGTGAGGTAGCACTAATAAGGCAGCACTAATGGGCACTGATAAGGTTGCACTAATGGGCACTGATGAGGCTGCACTAATGGGCACTGATGAGGCTGCACTAATGGGCACTGATGAGGCTGCACTAATGGGCACTGATGAGGCAGCACTGAAAAACTGAACTAACCTGCGCTGATAGGGCTGCACTGATAGCCAGTGCCCTGATTGTGAATGTAAACAATGTACTGACAGTCTTTCCTGTTATCTCCTCTCCTTTCCTCACACAGACACAGCGTGTGAGGAAGGACTGCCGATAACCGGCAAATCTGTACACGTGATCAGTTCTAAATGGACACAGCTGATCACATGGTAAAAGGCTGCTGTGATCGGCCCTTTACCTCAATCTGTGATTAGCGGATTCCAAAAGGACACAATGGTCACAGTGAGCACCTGATGTGCGCCCCAGGGGGCGGGGTTCTGAGAGGGCGTCCACCAAGAACTGGCCGGCCGCGTTGTAGCCGTTGTTCAGCTATAGTGTGGCCGGCAAGTGGTTAAATAGCTTGCTCCAAGCTGGCCCAAACTATTTACTGCACTAACAGGTACACTTTCTGGGAGCGCTGTATAATCTGCATGCAACCTCCACTCCGTACAGTATACAGCGCTGTGTACCACCAATGGGATGAGAGCTTCACGTTTCACTCCCGGAAGTGAGCGCTGCTCAGCCATTCACAGGAGGTTTGTATTCTATGAAGGAACACGGGCCTTCCTCTGATCGACTGGAGACGTGGGTTGATGATGTCACAATCTCTGCCACAGCCAATAAGAGAAAGCTTTGTATTCATTCATAGAATATAAAGATTTCCATAATTGGATGAGCAGCGATCAATGGTATAAAGAAAATGGATTCCTTTACTTTTCCAGGGAAGGGGGGGGGGGAGGGAGGGAGGGAGGGAAGGAAGGAGGGAGGGAGGGAGGGAAGGGAAGGAAGGAAGGAAAGGTGGGAAGGAAGGAGGGAGGGAAGGAAGGAAGGAGGGAGGGAAGGAGGGAAGGAAGGAGGGAAGGAAGGAAGGAAGGAAGGAAGGAAGGAAGGAAGGAAGGAAGGAAGGAAGGAAGGAAGGAAGGAAGGAGGGAAGGAGGGAAGGAGGGAAGAAGGGAGGGAGGGAAGGAGGGAGGGAGGGAGGGAGGGAAGGAGGGAGGGAAGGAGGGAGGGGAGGGAAGGAAGGAAGGAAGGAAGGAGGGAAGGAGGGAAGGGAAGGAAGGAAGGAAAGGAGGGAAGGAAGGAAGGGAAGGAGGGAGGGAAGGAAGGAAGGGAAGGAGGGAGGGAAGGAAGGAAGGAGGGAAGGAAGGAAGGAAGGAAGGAGGGAAGGGAGGGAAGGAGGGAAGGAGGGAAGGAAGGAAGGAGGGAGGGAGGGAGGGAGGGAGGGAGGGAAGGAAGGAAGGAAGGAAGGAAGGAAGGAGGGAGGGAGGGAGGGAAGGAGGGAAGGAGGGAAGAAGGGAGGGAGGGAAGGAGGGAGGGAGGGAAGGAGGGAGGGAGGGAAGGAGGGAGGGAAGGAGGGAGGAGAAGGAAGGGAGGGAAGGAAGGAAGGAAGGAAGGAAGGAGGGAAGGAGGGAAGGAGGGAGGGAGGGAGGGAGGAGAAGGAAGGAAGGAAAGGAGGGAAGGAAGGAAGGAAGGAGGGAGGGAGGGAAGGAAGGAAGGAGGGAAGGAAGGAAGGAAGGAAGGAAGGAAGGAGGGAAGGGAGGGAAGGAGGGAGGGAGGGAAGGAAGGAAGGAGGGAGGGAGGGAAGGAAGGAAGGAAGGAAGGAGGGAGGGAAGGAAGGAAGGAAGGAGGGAGGGAGGGAAGGAAGGAGGGAAGGAGGGAGGGAGCCATACAAAGCAGTGTGCTGGAGCTGACAGGGGAGAGAACTGTATTTTTTTTACATACAGTTCTCTCCCCCCCGTCGGTATTACTCGGCGATCAGCAGGTGCCGGTGAGTAATCCCCGGCCAGGACCCGATGATTGACAGCTGAGGTCACGAATGGCAGTGCATCCCCTACCCGGAAATGAAAAATCGTGATTTTGCGCACCCCTGCCGCCCTGTAGCAATATTTCTTCTATAGGGCGGCGGTAAAGCGGTTAAAATCCATAAAACTGCCTTAAAAATAAATATAAAATGTCGTCTGGTCATAACAGACAGGCATAGAATAGGAGCTCAAGGACACAGAAAAGCCTCATTTACCTGAAGGTCTGCCTGTTAATGGTAGTCCAGGCCTGGCAGACGAGAAGTCGGGCGGCTCGATGATACAAGGCCATGCTGCTTCCTGCAGAGACACAGGTCAGTGATCAGTCTCAGACATCAGACGGCTCTGTGCCGCAGAGGGCGGCTTGGAAAGTAAAGACAATTCAGGCTTTGTACATTAGAGGTATACCTCCCCCCCCCCCCCCCCCCAAGTGCAGCCGACAACATGCATCACCCTCTTCACCCCATCCAATTTGTCCACACATGACCAGACTGGCCACAATCTGACCCACTTGGCTACAATTCACAGGTAGATCAATGACACCCAACACTACAGGACATCCCAGACTTCTATACGGACAGCCATTTCTGAACATGGCAGATATTTGCGGTCTGTGTGCTGAAGCTGCGGGTGTGATGCAACATTCACCAATACATTCCACCTGTGTGAATGTCTCCACCAATGGAGATCAATTCATGAGGAATACGGCTCGGGTCACATCTGTGCAGACTGCGATCTCACAACGCATTTTGCATTTTAGAACACACGTTTTTGAAGTGTTTTGCAGGTTTTTTGCCAATAGTAAAGCGTTGACTTTGATGCGACTTTGATGGGTGCGGTTTGTTTGCAAATCGGAAAGTATAACAGTTCTGTTCATGTAATGCCACTTTGGTGCCACTTTACACTCTCCATAACTCAAGAAGCATCCAAGTCGCACCCATTCAAAGTTGCATCCAAGTCACACCCATCCAAACTTGCATCCAAGTCACACCCATCCAAACTTGCATCCAAGTCACACCCATCCAAACTTGCATCCAAGTCACACCCATCCAAACTTGCATCCAAGTCACACCCATCCAAACTTGCATCCAAGTCGCACCCATCCAAACTTGCATCCAAGTCGCACCCATCCAAAGTTGCATCCAAATCGTACCCATCCAAAGTTGCATCCAAGTCACACCCATCCAAAGTTGCATCCAAGTCGTACCCATCCAAAGTTGCATCCATCCAAAGTTGCATCCATCCAAAGTCGCATCGAAGTCAATACTCTCCAGTTGGCAAAAAAAAAATGTTTTCACGCATCAAAAAAGCAGCACTTGCGTTTCTGATGTGGGTCTATTGAAGTTATTACACGCACGACTCAATCTGCTGCGGGGAAAAAAATCACCCCACCCCCCCATGTCTCTTAATAAAAGTAGCCCACCATTTATAAACCACAGATACACACTTTACAACCTGCTCAGCTTTCTGCTGTTTTTGGGACTCTGAATCAAGGAAAGCATTGTACAAATAAATGGAATTTCACTTTGCATGTCCATGTTCTGTGTACTGGGGAGAGCGGATATAGTGAATGCGGGGTCCGGGGAGAGCGGATATAGTGAATGCAGGGTCCGGGGAGAGCGGATATAGTGAATGCGGGGTCCGGGGAGAGCGGATATAGTGAATGCGGGGTCCGGGGAGAGCGGATATAGTGAATGCGGGGTCCGGGGAGAGTGGATATAGTGAATGCGGGGTCCGGGGAGAGCGGATATAGTGAATGCGGGGTCCGGGGAGAGCGGATATAGTGAATGCAGGGAGACTGGATATAGTGAATGCAGGGTCCGGGGAGAGCGGATATAGTGAATGCGGGGTCCGGGGAGAGCGGATATAGTGAATGCGGGGTCCGGGGAGAGCGGATATAGTGAATGCGGGGTCCGGGGAGAGCGGATATAGTGAATGCGGGGTCCGGGGAGAGCGGATATAGTGAATGCGGGGTCCGGGGAGAGCGGATATAGTGAATGCGGGGTCCGGGGAGAGCGGATATAGTGAATGCGGGGTCCGGGGAGAGCGGATATGGTGAATGCAGGGTCCGGGAGAGCGGATATAGTGAATGCAGGGAGACTGGATATGGTGAATGCAGGGTCCAGGGAGAGCGGATATAGTGAATGCGGGGTCCGGGGAGAGCGGATATAGTGAATGCGGGGTCCGGGGAGAGCGGATATAGTGAATGCGGGGTCCGGGGAGAGCGGATATAGTGAATGCGGGGTCCGGGGAGAGCGGATATAGTGAATGCGGGGACCGGGGAGAGCGGATATAGTGAATGCGGGGTCCGGGGAGAGCGGATATAGTGAATGCGGGGACCGGGGAGAGCGGATATAGTGAATGCGGGGTCCGGGGAGACCGGATATAGTGAATGCGGGGTCCGGGGAGAGCGGATATAGTGAATGCAGGGAGACTGGATATGGTGAATGCAGGGTCCAGGGAGAGCGGATATAGTGAATGCAGGGTCTGGGGAGAGCGGATATAGTGAATGCAGGGAGACTGGATATAGTGAATGCGGGGTCCGGGGAGAGCGGATATAGTGAATGCAGGGTCTGGGGAGAGCGGATATAGTGAATGCAGGGTCCGGGGAGAGCGGATATAGTGAATGCAGGGTCCGGGGAGAGCGGATATAGTGAATGCGGGGTCCGTGGAGAGCGGATATAGTGAATGCAGGGTCCGGGGAGAGCGGATATAGTGAATGCAGGGTCCGGGGAGAGCGGATATAGTGAATGCAGGGTCCGGGGAGAGCGGATATAGTGAATACGGGGTCCGGGAAGACCGGATATAGTGAATGCAGGTTCCAGGGAGAGCCAGATATAGTGAATGCGGGGTCCGGGGAGAGTGGATATAGTGAATGCAGGGTCCGGGGAGACCCGATCAGAACTTCTGACTTCACTGACTGAATGCTTGATACAGAGGGCCAGGCAAATAGTATTTTCAAAAGGATGTCAGTAGAAGCAATCAGTTTCAGGCTGCATTCACACTTGAGTGTAGTGTATATGAGTGTGTTACGCGTGTTTTCAGTAGCCAATAGAGAATAATATCTTTTGCATCATTTATTGCTAGCTTTTCTGTCCGCTCCTATTTATTTTTTTTTTATTATTATTATTCATATTTTTTTTTTTTTTGTGTTAGGGTAGGAGGTTAGAGTTAAGGTTAGGATTGGGGGTTAGAATTTTATTTATTGTCTTATTACTTTTTTTTTTTGGATGTTAATACTACTACTACTACTAATAATAATAAATACATAAAAGTAAAATAAATACACAAATAAGAAAAATCATAAATACTTACAACAGATAACATGTAATAAGAAATAAACAATTACCCCTAAACCTCTAAACCTAAAAAAAAATAATAATAATAATAATAAACACCATAACACAAAATAAATATAATTTTTTATTATTATTATTAGGCATTTATTATTTAATATTACATATTATTCATCGTATTTATGATTATTTGAATGCATTTGTGTATTTCTTTTAGGTTTATGTATTCATATATCATCTTTTTTTTTTTTCAATATAAGCAAAAAAAATTGCGTAAAAACATGCGACATAACGTGCGAAAATGCACAAATCAGGAGTTTCCATTCGTTCCTATGGAATTAAAAATGCTCAAAAATGTGCAAATCTGCCCAATTTGAGCGACAAAGAAAGCTCCAGAACTTGTTTTGCTTCAGGTGACTTGGAGCGAAGATGTGAACCATCTCCACTGAGAATAAATGATTTATTTTCTTCCTCGAGCTGCAAATCACTCAGGTGTCAACGGGTCCCAAAGTTGAACTTCCGGCCAAAAGCGTCTGAACTGCAAAAAATAAAGGAACGCTAATGAAATGTGTGCAATGTGTGTGTTCAGTGATTGGAGGAGGGGAGATGATGAGATTCAGCCACACCTCCTCCAATCGCAGAGTGCCTAGCCTGCATTAAAAAGGAAACAGAGGAGCAGCCGAGCGAGTGACCTGCTGCGATCTGTGTAGTCCAGCTGGATCTGTGAGTGTCAGTGTTGGACGCTCGGTGCTGACTGCACCGTACGGGCGAATTCAAGTATTACATACTGTAGCAGCGGGCGCAAACCGCGCACACTTCATTGTTCATTTATTTTTACAGGGCTGTATTTTGGCTGTAGTTCAGCTTTAAACCTTCCTGTTGATGAAAGGGTTAATTTCCTGGTGCCGTGAAGAGCTCTTGGCCCCGATGAGGATAAATATTGGCCCCGAGCTTCAAGCACCTTTCTGCCAGGAAGAAAGAGCAGAGAGCAAACAGAGGATGTAGAAAGCCTCCGAGAGCCTCGGGACTCCCCCCACCCCAACTCCAAGTTATTTCCTCAACTTAGATCACAGAGCTCTATGTTGCAGGGCGAAGGGCAGACATTCGGCACTTACTATATGGGCCCCATCAGCTATTCCCCTGCTTGGGTATTTACTCAGGGAAGGAAAAAAAAAAATAATAGAATGGCTTATTTCTTTAATATTCTTTATGATCCACTGAAATTTCTCATTTTGTTTTTCCTTTATAAGCTTTGTTACTTTTTCACTGACTTTTAACTGCTTCCCTGCCGCCTTATAGCACAAAATCACATATGTATATATATATATATATATATATACATACATACATACATACATACATACATACACACACACACACATATATATATACATACATAAACACACACATATATATACACAGTGGGGATCGAAAGTTTGGGCACCCCAGCTACAAATTTGTATTAATGTGCATAAAGAAGCCAAGGAAAGATGGAAAAATCTCCAAAAGGCATCAAATTACAGATTAGACATTCTTATAATATGTCAACAAAAGTTAGATTTTATTTCCATCATTTACACTTTCAAAATAACAGAAAACAAAAAAATGGCGTCTGCAAAAGTTTGGGCACCCTGCAGAATTTATAGCATGCACTGCCCCCTTTGCCAAGCTGAGACCTGCCAGTGTCATGGATTGTTCTCAATCATCGTCTGGGAAGACCAGGTGATGTCAATCTCAAAGGTTTTAAATGCCCCGACTCATCTGACCCTGCCCCAACAATCAGCACCATGGGTTCTTCTAAGCAGTTGTCTAGAAAACTGAAACTGAAAATAGTTGACGCTCACAAAGCTGGAGAAGGCTATAAGAAGATAGCAAAGCGTTTTCAGATGTCAATATCCTCTGTTCGGAATGTAATTAAGAAATGGCAGTCATCAGGAACAGTGGAAGTTAAAGCAAGATCTGGAAGACCAAGAAAAATATCAGACAGAACAGCTCGCAGGATTGTGAGAAAAACAATTCAAAACCCACGTTTGACTGCACGATCCCTCCAGAAAGATCTGGCAGACACTGGAGTTGTGGTCACTATTCCACTATAAAGAGATACTTGTACAAATATGGTCTTCATGGAAGAGTCATCAGAAGAAAACCTCTTCTACGTCCTCACCACAAAAATCATTGTTTGAACTTTGCAAATGAACATATAGACAAGCCTGATGCATTTTGGAAACAAGTTCTGTGGACCGATGAGGTTAAAATTGAACTTTTTGGCCGGAATGAGCAAAGGTACGTTTGGAGAAGAAGGGGCACAGAATTTAATGAAAAGAACCTCTGTCCAACTGTTAAGCATGGGGTTGGATCAATCATGCTTTGGGGTTGTGTTGCAGCCAGTGGCACAGGGAACATCTCACGAGTAGAAGGAAAAATGGATTCAATAAAATTTCAGCAAATTTTGGATGGTAACTTGATGCCATCTGTGAAAAAGCTGAAGTTAAAGAGAGGATGGCTTCTACAAATGGATAATGATCCTAAACACACCTCGAAATCCACGGGGGATTACATCAAGAGGCGTAAACTGAAGGTTTTGCCATGGCCTTCACAATCTCCTGACCTCAACATAATTGAAAATCTATGGATAGACCTTAAAAGAGCAGTGCGTGACAGACAGCCCAGAAATCTCAAAGAACTGGAAGACTTTTGTAAGGAAGAATGGGCAAAGATACCTCAAACAAGAATTGAAAGACTCTTGGCTGGCTACAAAAAGCGTTTACAAGCTGTGATACTTGCCAAAGGGGGCAGTACAAGATATTAACTCTGCAGGGTGCCCAAACTTTTGCAGACGCCATTTTTTTGTTTTCTGTTATTTTGAAAGTGTAAATGATGGAAATAAAATGTAACTTTTGTTGACATATTATAAGAATGTCTAATCTGTAATTTGATGCCTTTTGGAGATTTTTCCATCTTTCCTTGGCTTCTTTATGCACATTAATACAAATTTTTAGCTGGGGTGCCCAAACTTTCGATCCCCACTGTATATACCGTATTTTTCGCTCCATAAGACGCACCTAGGTTTTAGAGGTGAAAAACAAGAAAAAAAAATATTCTGAACCAATGGACTGCAGACACAGTACAGGAGATGACCAGAGACTGCGGACACAGTACAGGGGATGACCAGAGACTGCGGACACAGCGCAGGAGATGACCAGAGACTGCGGACACAGTGCAGGAGATGACCAGAGACTGCGGACACAGCGCAGGGAATGACCAGAGACTGCAGACAGTGCAGGGAATGACCAGAGACTGAAGACAGTGCAGGGAATGACCAGAGACTGAAGACCTTTGGGGAGGGAGGGGGAGCGGGTACCTGAATTTGACAGGTACCCGCTCCCACTTCCGCGGAGTTGTCCTTCCCTCTTCTTCCAGGGCCGGCTTCTGTGACAGCCAGGTGCCCACTGCGCATGCGCGAGAAGCACTGCGCTTTGTGAATGGCCTCGCACATGCGCAGTGGGCACCCGGCGGTCACAGAAGCCAGCGCGGGAAGACTGTGCAGCGCTGGAGCGAGGAACAGGTAAGGTCCTGCAGGAGAGAACAGCTGAGCGGCCGGCCCAATATTCTGACATGGTGGCGGCAGAAATACCGGACCGGCCGCTTTATATTCGCTCCATAAGACGCACTGACATTTTCCCCCCTTTTTTGGGGGGAAAAAAGTGCGTCTTATGGAGCAAAAAATACGGTATATATATATATATATAAAACACCTCAGCAGTGCCAAAGGCTGATAGCTTCCATGCCACGCCGCATTGAGGCAGTAATTGCTGCAAAAGGGGCCCCAACCAAGTACTGAGTACATATGCAGCTTCTACTTTTCAGAGGTCTGATATTGTTCTATGTACAATCCGTGTTTTATTGATTGCATGTAATATTCTCATTTTCTGAGATTGTGGATTTGGGGTTTTCATGAGCTGTAAGCCATAATCATCACAATGATGACAAATCACGGCTTGAACTATCTTGCTTTGCATGTAATGAGTCTATCTCATATATTACCGTATTTTCCGGCGTATAAGACGACTTTTTACCCCTTGAAAATCTTCTCAAAAGTCGGGAGTCGTCTTATACGCCGGTATACGGCATCCTGCCACTTTTTAGGGGGGTGGCGCGCCGCCGCACCCCCCCCCCCTTCCAATGGAAGGGACACTAAGTACAGTGGTGGGCAGGGGCTGTTTCTTACCTGGCTCCGGTCCCACGACGATCCGGTCCAGGAAGCGCGGCTGCTCCTTCAGTTCGGCCACTGGATGTTCGCGCGGCTGCTCGGCTCCACCTCCTCACCGGTGATTGGCCACCAGAACTGTAGCTCAGCAAGGCACACAGGCGGCCCATCACCGACGAGGGGGCGGAGCCGAGCGGCCCCGTGAAAATCGAGAGAAGGAGCGGCCGGTAAGTGTGCCGTGTAGAGGTGCTGCTGCAACCACATATGCTGGCTGCAGCAGCACCATACTATAACAGAGGTCTGCAAGTGTCATTGGTGTCAGTGGGGGGGAGGAATAGTGCCCAATCATTGGTGTCAGTGGGGGGGAGGAATAGTGCCCCATCATTGGTGTCAGTGGGGGGAGGAATAGTGCCCAATCATTGGTGTCAGTGGGGGGAGGAATAGTGCCCAATCATTGGTGTCAGTGGGGGGGAGGAATAGTGCCCCATCATTGGTGTCAGTGGGGGGAGGAATAGTGCCCCATCATTGGTGTCAGTGGGGGGGAGGAATAGTGCCCCATCATAGGTGTCAGTGGGGGGGAGGAATAGTGCCCCATCATTGGTGTCACTGATACCAATGATGGAGCACTATTCCCCCCACTGACACCAACGATGGGGCACTATTCCACCCCCCACTGACACCAATGATGGGGCGCTATTCCTCCCACTGACACCAATGATGGGGCGCTATTCCTCCTACTGACACCAATGATGTGGCGCTATTCCTCCCACTGACACCAATGATGGGGCGCTATTCCTCCCACTGACACCAATGATGGGGCGCTATTCCTCCCACTGATACCAATGATGGGGCGCTATTCCTCCCACTGACACCAATGATGGGGCGCTATTCCTCCCACTGACACCAATGATGGGGCGCTATTCCTCCCACTGCCATCAATGATGGGGCGCTATTCCTCCCACTGACACCAATGACGGGGCGCTATTCCTCCCACTGACACCAATGACGGGGCGCTATTCCTCCCACTGATACCAATGATGGGGCGCTATTCCTCCCACTGACACCAATGATGGGGCGCTATTCCTCCCACTGACACCAATGATGGGGCGCTATTCCTCCCACTGACACCAATGATGGGGCGCTATTCCTCCCACTGACACCAATGATGGGGCGCTATTCCTCCCACTGACACCAATGATGGGGCGCTATTCCTCCCACTGACACCAATGATGGGGCACTATTCCTCCCACTGATACCAATGATGGGGCACTATTCCTCCCACTGATACCAATGATGGGGCACTATTCCTCCCACTGACACCAATGATGGGGCACTATTCCTCCCACTGGTGTGCATTGCTAGAGGGGTCGTCTTATACGCCGGAAAATACGGTAGTTTCACCTTTTAAGTTGCTGCACTGAAATAAATGAACTTTTGCACCAGATTCTCATTGTTGAGTTTTGTCGAGTTTCACCTGTATACTGCCATTTGTAGACGCTATAACTGTCACATAAACCAATTATTTAAACTTATTGGGTTTTTTTCTTTAGCAAAGACATGAAGCAGTCACTGTCCCGACACTCAGGCCCTATCACTAGGCCCGACATGGAGAGACGTCCTCAGGACAGACCGGACACACGACTATGACCCTGGAGGGTCAGTTCTCCTCCCCCTCCCGGGTGTGTGGAGCCCGGGATAGAAAGTTTCTATGACCACCCACTCCCGTGGCCGCTTCCCTGGGGTCACACGCCGCCATGTTGCTCTACTTACCGGCTGGCTTCAGCGCTCTCTACGTACAGGCACGTAAGACGGGCTCGTCCTCGACAACCGGCTCTTGACTGGCAGACGCAGTGCGCGCCTCCTCTTTAATCCAGCGCGTTCTCGGGAACCTCACTGAAAGCGCGCGACCCCGACACAGGGCACTGCTTGCGCGAGAGGAAGGCAACTGACGGCCACAGCCCCGCCTACAAAAACAGACCTCTCCGCCCACACCTCCTAACCGCCCCACCCACAAAGCCTGACCTGACTACAACGCCCCACCCACAGCTTCTGACCGCCACACCCACACCGCCTGAGATCCCCGACTACACCACCCCGCCCACAACTTCTGACCGCCACACCCACAAATAATGACCTCCCACCCGCAGACTTCATCCCGATCCAAATTAATGATAGAGATCGTTCCTGTGTGATATAATGGTGGTGATCCCAGCGATGGATGACGATGTGTGATATAATGGTGGTGATCCCAGCGATGGATGATGATGATGTGTGATATAATGGTGGTGATCCCAGCGATGGATGATGACGATGTGTGATATAATGGTGGTGATCCCAGCGATGGATGATGACGATGTGTGATATAATGGTGGTGATCCCAGCGATGGATGATGATGTGTGATATAATGGTGGTGATCCCAGCGATGGATGATGATGATGTGTGTTATAATGGTGGTGATCCCAGCGATGGATGACGATTAGAGATGAGCGAAGTATTCAAAAATTCGATTCGGCGAATTCGTAGAAAAATTTCGATTCGAGTCGAATATATTCGCTGTGAATTTAACTTAAAAAAGGGTGTTTCTAGGCTTCAGAGAGACTTAATATTAGTGCTGAACACTGTACCTTTAATTTAAATGCCCTTGGAGTCTGCTGGGGAAGAGAAATAATACTGTCAGTCAGTATGACATGCAGATGAGTGCCGTCGATCTTAGAATCACCGCACACTTCACTCATTTGGCCAGTCACGGGGCCAAAACCAGAGTGTGGAGCCACAGTGTGGCGGTGGAGGCAGCAGCAATGGGAGGCCATGCAGCACCTTATGACAAAAATGGAAACCACCAGCAGTGTGAGGAGACCTGAAAGTGGCACATGGCAGAGTGTGGCGATAGAGACAGCAGCAATGGGAGGCCGTACAGGGACCCATGACACACTCTGGACCTGGCAGCAGCATGAGGAGGCGGTACAGGGGCCCATGGCAGATTACGGGCCTGGCAGCAGCATGAGGAGTCGGTAGGGGGGCCCATGGCAGATTACAGGCCTGGCAGCAGCAATGGGAGGCCGTACAGGGACCCATGACACAATCTGGACCTGGCAGCAGCATGGGGAGGTGGTACAGGGGCCCATGACAGATTACGGGCCTGGCAGCAGCATTTGGAGTCGGTACGGGGGCCCATGACACACTCTGGACCTGGCAGCAGCATGAGGAGGCGGTACAGGGGCGCATGACAGATTACAAGCCTGGCAGCAGCAACTTGGACAGGAGGACGTTCAGTTTCTGCACCGTCTGGTGCGTGCTCGCAAACTGTTGTCTCTTGGAAACGGATTCCAAGAAAGACTGCTGACGGAATCCGTGAAGAGGAGTAGCAGGAGAAGGAGCATCTGAACGAGCGGAATATGCCAACAAGCGACAACAGGGGCCCATGACAGATTACGGGCCTGGCAGCAGCATGAGGAGTCGGTACGGGGGCCCATGGCAGATTAGGGGCCTGGCAGCAGCTATGGGAGGCCTGTAATCTGCCAGCACCCTATGACAAAAAATGGAACCCACCAGCAGTGTGAGGAGACCTGAAAGTGGCACATGGCAGAGTGTGGCGATGGAGACAGCAGCAATGGGAGGCCGTACAGGGACCCATGACACACTCTGGACCTGGCAGCAGCATGAGGAGGCGGTATAGGGGCCCATGGCAGATTAGGGGCCTGGCAGCAGCTATGGGAGGCCCGTAATCTGCCAGCACCCTATGACAAAAAATGGAATACACCAGCAGTGTGAGGAGACCTGAAAGTGGCACATGGCAGAGTGTGGCGATGGAGACAGCAGCAATGGGAGGCCGTACAGGGACCCATGAGAGACTCTGGACTTGGCAGCAGCATGAGGAGGCGGTATAGGGGCCCATGGCAGATTAGGGGCCTGGCAGCAGCTATGGGAGGCCCGTAATCTGCCAGCACCCTATGACAAAAAATGGAACACACCAGCAGTGTGAGGAGACCTGAAAGTGGCACATGTTTGGGGCATGATTCATGGCGGATTTAGTCAGTTGTGTCAGGAACTGGTGGTTTGAAAACCAGACTAATCCACGCCTGATTCATTTTCACAAACGTCAGTCTCTCCACACTTTGGGTGGACAGTCGTGTCCTCCGCGGAGTTGCAATACCTCCTGCCGCACTAAACACGCGCTCCGATGCCACGCTACTGGCCGGGCATGACAGCCTTTCAAGGGCAAATTCAGCTAGTTGGGGCCAAAGGTCAAGTTTCGTTGCCCAGTAGTCAAGGGGATTGTCTACCTCGGTTGGCAGGGTGCTGTCCAAGTAGGCCTAAGCCTGTTGTTTGAGGTCCTGCTCCAGGTCCACCTGATGCTGCTGCTGCTGCGGCTGGTTAGTAGTTTCCTCACTGCGCTGGTGAAGAAAGCTACTCATCATCGACTGCAGACTGAGGCAGCCGCTGCTGGTGGAGCTGCCACTGCTCCTACCACCCCACCCCTCCCCTGCTGCCATGGCAGCGGAACGCGAGCGCACAGGGCCCACAGTGTCTGAGGATGGACGTTGGCGCAGACAGGCAGAGACCAGCTGACTACATAGGTGGTTTTTATAGTACGTTATTTTGGCCTCCCTCTCAGCAGGTGTGAAAAAGGCCACCATTTTGGAACGGTAGCGAGGGTCCAACAAGGTGGACAGCCAAAAGTCATCCCTCTGTCTGATGGTTATTATTCGGCTGTCGCTACGCAAGCAACCGAGCATGCTATGGGCCATTTGTGCCAAGGAATGCGAGGGACTCCCTGCCTCCATCTCCACAGCATACTGCCACGGTGCGTCTGGGTCCTCTGTCTCCTCCTCCTCCTCCTCCTCTACCAGATGCTCCTGCTCCTCCACTCCTGTCCGCTGAGTGGAAAAACCACCCATTTCACTCAATAATTCCTGAGCACCAATGTCCTCCTCTACCTCCTCCTCTTCTTCCTGTCCTGCCCCCACAGGGGTCATGTGGCGTTGAGATCTGTGCGCCACGTCTACCGCACCCTGACCAGCCATTGTTAACAGCATTTGTTCCAGGACGTGCAACAGAGGAATGACGTCGTTCATCCCATAATCCTGCCGACTCACGAATAGCGTGGCCTCCTCAAAGGGCCTGAGCAAGCGCAGGTGTCACGCATGAGCTGCCAATGGCTGACATCTAAGTTACACAGGGAATACCTTTATCCACTTTTAACATCAGGAAATCTGTGATGGCCTTTTGCTGTTCGTAAAGGCGGTCTAACATATGTAGGGTTGAATTCCACCTTGTTGCAACGTCACAGCATGAGGAGTCGGTATAGGGGCCCATGGCAGATTAGGGGCCTGGCAGCAGCTATGGGAGGCCCGTAATCTGCCAGCACCCTATGTCAAAAAATTATACACACCAGCAGTGTGTGAGGAGACCTGAAAGTGGCACATGGCAGAGTGTGGCGATGGAGACAGCAGCAATAGGAGGCCGTACAGGGACCCATGACAGACTCTGGACCTGGCAGCAGCATGAGGAGGCGGTATATAGGGGCCTATGGCAGATTAGGGGCCTGGCAGCAGCTATAGGAGGCCCATAATCTGCCAGCACCCTATGTCAAAAAAATTCTACACACCAGCAGTGTGAGGAGACCTGAAAGTGGCACATGGCATGAGAGACTCTGGACCTGGCAGCAGCATGAGGAAGCGGTATATAGGGGCCTATGGCAGATTAGGGGCCTGGCAGCAGCTATAGGAGGCCCATAATCTGCCAGCACCCTATGTCAAAAAATTCAACACACCAGCAGTGTGTGAGGAGACCTGAAAGTGGCACATGGCAGAGTGTGGCGATGGAGACAGCAGCAATGGGAGGCCGTACAGGGACCCATGACAGACTCTGGACCTGGCAGCAGCATGAGGAGGCGGTATATAGGGGCCCATGGCAGATTAGGGGCCTGGCAGCAGCTATGGGAGGCCCTTAATCTGCCAGCACCCTATGTCAAAAAAATTCTACACACCAGCAGTGTGAGGAGACCTGAAAGTGGCACATGGCATGAGAGACTCTGGACCTGGCAGCAGCATGAGGAAGCGGTATATAGGGGCCTATGGCAGATTAGGGGCCTGGCAGCAGCTATAGGAGGCCCATAATCTGCCAGCACCCTATGTCAAAAAATTCTACACACCAGCAGTGTGTGAGGAGACCTGAAAGTGGCACATGGCAGAGTGTGGCGATGGAGACAGCAGCAATGGGAGGCCGTACAGGGACCCATGACAGACTCTGGACCTGGCAGCAGCATGAGGAGGTGGTATATAGGGGCCCATGGCAGATTAGGGGCCTGGCAGCAGCTATGGGAGGCCCTTAATCTGCCAGCACCCTATGTCAAAAAATTCTACACACCAGCAGTGTGTGAGGAGACCTGAAAGTGGCACATGGCAGAGTGTGGCGATGGAGACAGCAGCAATGGGAGGCCGTACAGGGACCCATGACAGACTCTGGACCTGGCAGCAGCATGAGGAGGCGGTATATAGGGGCCCATGGCAGATTAGGGGCCTGGCAGCAGCTATGGGAGGCCCTTAATCTGCCAGCACCCTATGTCAAAAAATTCAACACACCAGCAGTGTGAGGAGACCTGAAAGTGGCACATGGCATGAGACACTGTGGACCTGGCAGCAGCATGAGGAGGCGGTATATAGGGGCCTATGGCAGATTAGGGGCCTGGCAGCAGCTATGGGAGGCCCTTAATCTGCCAGCACCCTATGTCAAAAAATTCTACACACCAGCAGTGTGTGAGGAGACCTGAAAGTGGCACATGGCAGAGTGTGGCGATGGAGACAGCAGCAATGGGAGGCCGTACAGGGACCCATGACAGACTCTGGACCTGGCAGCAGCATGAGGAGGCGGTATATAGGGGCCCATGGCAGATTAGGGGCCTGGCAGCAGCTATGGGAGGCCCTTAATCTGCCAGCACCCTATGTCAAAAAATTCAACACACCAGCAGTGTGAGGAGACCTGAAAGTGGCACATGGCATGAGACACTGTGGACCTGGCAGCAGCATGAGGAGGCGGTATATAGGGGCCTATGGCAGATTAGGGGCCTGGCAGCAGCTATGGGAGGCCCTTAATCTGCCAGCACCCTATGTCAAAAAATTCTACACCAGCAGTGTGTGAGGAGACCTGAAAGTGGCACATGGCAGAGTGTGGCGATGGAGACAGCAGCAATGGGAGGCCGTACAGGGACCCATGACAGACTCTGGACCTGGCAGCAGCATGAGGAGGCGGTATATAGGGGCCCATGGCAGATTAGGGGCCTGGCAGCAGCTATGGGAGGCCCTTAATCTGCCAGCACCCTATGTCAAAAAATTCTACACACCAGCAGTGTGTGAGGAGACCTGAAAGTGGCACATGGCAGAGTGTGGCGATGGAGACAGCAGCAATGGGAGGCCGTACAGGGACCCATGACAGACTCTGGACCTGGCAGCAGCATGAGGAGGCGGTATATAGGGGCCCATGGCAGATTAGGGGCCTGGCAGCAGCTATGGGAGGCCCTTAATCTGCCAGCACCCTATGTCAAAAAATTCTACACACCAGCAGTGTGTGAGGAGACCTGAAAGTGGCACATGGCAGAGTGTGGCGATGGAGACAGCAGCAATGGGAGGCCGTACAGGGACCCATGACAGACTCTGGACCTGGCAGCAGCATGAGGAGGCGGTATATAGGGGCCCATGGCAGATTAGGGGCCTGGCAGCAGCTATGGGAGGCCCATAATCTGCCAGCACCCTATGTCAAAAAATTCAACACACCAGCAGTGTGAGGAGACCTGAAAGTGGCACATGGCATGAGAGACTCTGGACCTGGCAGCAGCATGAGGAAGCGGTATATAGGGGCCTATGGCAGATTAGGGGCCTGGCAGCAGCTATAGGAGGCCCATAATCTGCCAGCACCCTATGTCAAAAAATTCTACACACCAGCAGTGTGTGAGGAGACCTCAAAGTGGCACATGTTTGAGGCATGATTCATGGCGGATTTAGTCAGTTGTGTCAGGAACTGGTGGTTTGAAATCCAGACTAATCCACGCCTGATTCATTTTCACAAACGTGAGTCTCTCCACACTTTGGGTGGACAGTCGTGTCCTCCGCGGAGTTACAATACCTCCTGCCGCACTAAACACGCGCTCCGATGCCACGCTACTGGCTGGGCATGACAGCCTTTCAAGGGCAAATTCAGCTAGTTGGGGCCAAAGGTCAAGTTTCGTTGCCCAGTAGTCAAGGGGATTGTCTACCTCGGTTGGCAGGGTGCTGTCCAAGTAGGCCCAAGCCTGTTGTTTGATGTCCTGCTCCAGGTCCACCTGATGCTGCTGCTGCTGCTGCGGCTGGTTAGTAGTTTCCTCACTGCGCTGGTGAAGAAAGCTACTCATCATCGACTGCAGACTGAGGCAGCTGCTGCTGGTGGAGCTGCCACTGCTCCTACCACCCCACCCCTCCCCTGCTGCCATGGCAGCGGAACGCGAGCGCACAGGGCCCACAGTGTCTGAGGATGGACGTTGGCGCACAAAGACAGAGACCAACTGACTACATAGGTGGTTTTTATAGTACGTTATTTTGGCCTCCCTCTCAGCAGGTGTGAAAAAGGCCACCATTTTGGAACGGTAGCGAGGGTCCAACAAGGTGGACAGCCAAAAGTCATCCCTCTGTCTGATGGTTATTATTCGGCTGTCGCTACGCAAGCAACCGAGCATGCTATGGGCCATTTGTGCCAAGGAATGCGAGGGACTCCCTGCCTCCATCTCCACAGCATACTGCCACGGTGCGTCTGGGTCCTCTGTCTCCTCCTCCTCCTCCTCTACCAGATGCTCCTGCTCCTCCACTCCTGTCCGCTGAGTGGAAAAACCACCCATTTCACTCAATAATTCCTGAGCACAAATGTCCTCCTCTACCTCCTCCTCTTCTTCCTGTCCTGCCCCCACAGGGGTCATGTGGCGTTGAGATCTGTGCGCCACGTCTACCGCACCCTGACCAGCCATTGTTAACAGCATTTGTTCAAGGACGTGCAACAGAGGAATGACGTCGTTCATCCCATAGTCCTGCCGACTCACGAATAGCGTGGCCTCCTCAAAGGGCCTGAGCAAGCGGCAGGTGTCACGCATGAGCTGCCAATGGCTGACATCTAAGTTACACAGGGGAGTACCTTTATCCGCTTGTAACATCAGGAAATCGGTGATGGCCTTTCGCTGTTCGTAAAGGCGGTCTAACATGTGTAGGGTTGAATTCCACCTTGTTGCAACGTCGCAGATCAGGCGATGCTGTGGAATTCCGTTCTGCCGCTGCAGCTCAAGGAGGGTGTGCTTTGCGGTGTAGGAATGGCTGAAATGCATGCAAAGTTTACGTGACATTTTAAGGATGTCTTGCAGTGGGATGGTGGATTTTAAGAACCGCTTGACAACCAGATTGAACACGTGAGCCATGCATGGCGCATGGCACAACCTTCCTTGACGCAGAGCAGACACCATGTTCTTTCCGTTGTCGGTCAACATGGTTCCGATTTTCAGTTTGCGCGGAGACAGCCATCTGTCGATTTCTCTGTTCATTACACTCAGAAGTTCCTCCCCTGTGTGACTACGTTCGCCAAGGCATACCAGGTGCAGAACAGCGTGACACCGTTGCGCCCTGCACATGTGATATGCCGGTCGGGTAATGGGACTTGGCACGGGGGTGGCGGCTGAGGACACGGCGGAAGAAGAGGTGGTAGAGGCGGACATCTTTGCCGGACCAAGGACGTGCAAACGTGGAGGCAAAAGCGGCGTGACCTGTCCAAGTTGCTGGTGCGGCTGTGACGGCACCACGTTCACCCAGTGGGCCGTAAATGACATGTACTGTCCCTGACCGTAGTTACAGCTCCACACGTCGGCGCTGCCGTGCACTTTGGCAGAGACCGACATGCTCAAAGACTGGCCCACCATGTCTTCTACATGTGAATGCAGGGCTGGCACTGCCTTTTTGGCGAAGAAATGACGGCTTGGCACTCTCCACCGCGGCGCGGCACAAGCCATCATTTCTCTGAAAGGTGCTGAGTCCACCACTTGGAAAGGGAGGGACTGCAGCACCAGCAACTTGGACAGGAGGACGTTCAGCTTTTGCACCGTCGGGTGCGTGCTCGCAAACTGTTGTCTCTTGGAAACGGATTCCAAGAAAGACTGCTGACGGAATCCGTGAAGAGGAGTAGCAGGAGAAGGAGCATCTGAACGAGCGGAAGATGCCAACGAGCGACAACTCCCCTCAGCAGAGGTGTTGGAGCCTTGACTGGCTGATGGAGGGCGATTGACGTCGGGTGACGGAGCAAGTAACGGAGCGGGTGATGGAGCGGGGACTGGGGCGGGCAGAACCGCCGTATCTTTATCACGGTTTTCCCAGGCCACCAAATGGCGACGCTGCATATGCTGCCGCAACGCTGTAGTCCCAACATGGGCCCCCTGGCCACGCTTGACTTTCTGGCCACATAGTCGACATACGGCTACGTTTACTTCCTCGGGCGGCTTGACGAAAAATTGCCACACCGCCGAGTAGGAAACTTTGCCCCCGCTACTCTTCACTGGCTGACTGCTACTTCCTCCGTGCGCACCGGCACCACTACTGGCCGTGGTGGTAGGCTGCAGTGGAGCTGGTGCTCTACTCCGTGGACGTTTGGCTCCACTGACACTGCTGCGACCCTGCTGCTGTCTCCTGGGCAACCCACCGACTGTTTTGCTCGCTGCCAAGCTGCCACCCTCTTCTCCTGATGATGCGGAAGAAATTGCCTGATGACGACGAGGCTGCCAAGTGCGATCAACCTCCTCATCATCAAGTAGGGTCTCCGCCTCACTACTAGCCCCCTCGGCTGCGTCTGGGTCAGGAGACAGACCTGTCTCTAGACCGGCTACCGAGCCACTCTCCTCGCCACTACTTCTTCGCCTGGCTGCTGAAAAGGCGGATGTCTCCCCCCGTTCCTGACCGCCCTCTGTTAGCTCTTCCTCACTGTACAGTGGGGCTGAGCCCACAGCATGCGATACTTCGCTTGGTGAGGGAACACCAAAGGACAGGGGCAGGTAGAGGACACGTGATTTCAGTGGGCTTGGTCCCGGGCCATGCCAACTAACGGTTGTGTCTGACGTACCCACCGACCGTTGGCTGTAGGTGTCAGAGGTGACCTGGGAAGAGGAAGACGACCGAGCCAACCAATCGACGACGGCAGGGTTGTCGGTGGAGACACGACCGCTGGATGACACCGGGAGCACTGGCCTCTGGCTGCGAATAGTGCTGCCTTGACCCCTTCCTCTGCTGCCACGTCTGCTCGCTCCTAAAACATTGCCTCCTCTGCCACTCCTCTGCATGTTGTCTGACATACTATTTAATTAAACGATTTTGTGTCCCTGAGTAACAATTCTGTGTCCCTGAGTAACAATTCTGTGTCTGTGCGAGTAACAATTCTGTGGCCCTAAGTAACAGTTCTGTGGCCCTCAGTAACAATTCTGTGTCCCTGATTAACGTTTCTGTGGCCCCAAGTAACAGTTCTGTGGCCCTCAGTAACAATTCTGTGTCTGTGCGAGTAACAATTCTGTGTCTGTGCGAGAAACAATTCTGTGGCCCTAAGTAAAGTTTCTGTGGCCCTAAGTAACAATTCTCTGGCACTCAGTAACAATTCTGTCTGTCCCTGAGTAACAATTCTCTGGCACTCAGTAACAATTCTGTCTGTCCCTGAGTAAAAATTCTGTGGCCCTAAGTAAAGTTTCTGGGGCCCTGAGTAACAATTATCTGGCACTCCGTAACAATTCTGTCTGTCCCTGAGTAACAATTCTCTGGCACTCAGTAACAATTCTGTCTGTCCCTGAGTAAAAATTCTCTGGCCCTAAGTAAAGTTTCTGTGGCCCTGAGTAACAATTCTCTGGCACTCCGTAACAATTCTGTCTGTCCCTGAGTAACAATTCTCTGGCACTCAGTAACAATTCTGTCTGTCCCTGAGTAAAAATTCTGTGGCCCTAATTAAAGTTTCTGTGGCCCTAAGTAACAATTCTCTGGCACTCAGTAACAATTCTGTCTGTCCCTGAGTAACAATTCTCTGGCACTCGGTAACAATTCTGTCTGTCCCTGAGTAACAATTCTCTGGCACTCAGTAACAATTCTGTCTGTCCCTGAGTAAAAATTCTGTGGCCCTAATTAAAGTTTCTGTGGCCCTAAGTAACAATTCTCTGGCACTCAGTAACAATTCTGTCTGTCCCTGAGTAACAATTCTCTGGCACTCCGTAACAATTCTGTCTGTCCCTGAGTAACAATTCTCTGGCACTCAGTAACAATTCTGTCTGTCCCTGAGTATGAATTCTGTGGCCCTAAGTAAAGTTTCTGTGGCCCTGAGTAACAATTCTCTGGCACTCCGTAACAATTCTGTCTGTCCCTGAGTAACAATTCTCTGGCACTCCGTAACAATTCTGTCTGTCCCTGAGTAAAAATTCTGTGGCCCTAATTAAAGTTTCTGTGGCCCTAAGTAACAATTCTCTGGCACTCAGTAACAATTCTGTCTGTCCCTGAGTAACAATTCTCTGGCACTCGGTAACAATTCTGTCTGTCCCTGAGTAACAATTCTCTGGCACTCAGTAACAATTCTGTCTGTCCCTGAGTAAAAATTCTGTGGCCCTAATTAAAGTTTCTGTGGCCCTAAGTAACAATTCTCTGGCACTCAGTAACAATTCTGTCTGTCCCTGAGTAACAATTCTCTGGCACTCCGTAACAATTCTGTCTGTCCCTGAGTAACAATTCTCTGGCACTCAGTAACAATTCTGTCTGTCCCTGAGTAAAAATTCTGTGGCCCTAATTAAAGTTTCTGTGGCCCTAAGTAACAATTCTCTGGCACTCAGTAACAATTCTGTCTGTCCCTGAGTAACAATTCTCTGGCACTCAGTAACAATTCTGTCTGTCCCTGAGTAAAAATTCTGTGACCCTAAGTAAAGTTTCTGGGGCCCTGAGTAACAATTATCTGGCACTCAGTAACAATTCTGTCTGTCCCTGAGTAACAATTCTCTGGCACTCAGTAACAATTCTGTCTGTCCCTGAGTAACAATTCTGTGGCCCTAAGTAAAGTTTCTGTGGCCCTGAGTAACAATTCTCTGGCACTCCGTAACAATTCTGTCTGTCCCTGAGTAACAATTCTCTGGCACTCAGTAACAATTCTGTCTGTCCCTGAGTAAAAATTCTGTGGCCCTAATTAAAGTTTCTGTGGCCCTAAGTAACAATTCTCTGGCACTCAGTAACAATTCTGTCTGTCCCTGAGTAACAATTCTCTGGCACTCGGTAACAATTCTGTCTGTCCCTGAGTAACAATTCTCTGGCACTCAGTAACAATTCTGTCTGTCCCTGAGTAAAAATTCTGTGGCCCTAATTAAAGTTTCTGTGGCCCTAAGTAACAATTCTCTGGCACTCAGTAACAATTCTGTCTGTCCCTGAGTAACAATTCTCTGGCACTCGGTAACAATTCTGTCTGTCCCTGAGTAACAATTCTCTGGCACTCAGTAACAATTCTGTCTGTCCCTGAGTAAAAATTCTGTGGCCCTAATTAAAGTTTCTGTGGCCCTAAGTAACAATTCTCTGGCACTCATTAACAATTCTGTCTGTCCCTGAGTAACAATTCTCTGGCACTCAGTAACAATTCTGTCTGTCCCTGAGTAAAAATTCTGTGGCCCTAATTAAAGTTTCTGTGGCCCTAAGTAACAATTCTCTGGCACTCAGTAACAATTCTGTCTGTCCCTGAGTAACAATTCTCTGGCACTCCGTAACAATTCTGTCTGTCCCTGAGTAACAATTCTCTGGCACTCCGTAACAATTCTGTCTGTCCCTGAGTATGAATTCTGTGGCCCTAACTAGCGTTTCTTTGTCCCTAAGTAACAGTTCTGTGGCCCTCAGTAACAGTTCTGTGTCTGTGCGAGTAACAATTCTGTGTCTGTGCGAGTAACAATTCTGTGGCCCTAAGTAACAGTTCTGTGGCCTTCAGTAACAATTCTGTGTCTGTGCGAGTAACAATTCTGTGGCCCTAAGTAAAGTTTCTGTGGCCCTAAGTAACAATTCTCTGGCACTCAGTAACAATTCTGTCTGTCCCTGAGTAAAAATTCTGTGGCCCTAAGTAAAGTTTCTGTGGCCCTGAGTAACAATTCTCTGGCACTCAGTAACAATTCTGTCTGTCCCTGAGTAACAATTCTCTGGCACTCAGTAACAATTCTGTCTGTCCCTGAGTAAAAATTCTGTGGCCCTAATTAAAGTTTCTGTGGCCCTAAGTAACAATTCTCTGGCACTCAGTAACAATTCTGTCTGTCCCTGAGTAACAATTCTCTGGCACTCAGTAACAATTCTGTCTGTCCCTGAGTAACAATTCTGTGGCCCTAATAACGTTTCTGTGGCCCTAAGTAACAATTCTCTGGCACTGAGTAACAATTCTGTCTGTCCCTGATTATGAATTCTGTGGCCCTAACTAGCGTTTCTTTGTCCCTAAATAACGATTCTGTGGCCCTCATTAACAAGTCTGTGTCCCTGAGTAATGGTTCTCTGTCCCTAAGTAACTTTTCTCTGTCCCCAATTATCGTTTCTGTGGCCCTAACTCTGTCCCTGTCCCTAGTACAGAGCGGTCTGCCTCTGTTCAATAACTGCAGGCAAATGAAGAATTCCAAAATGGCCGCTATTTATAGCTCGACCATTACACAGTGCTGGCTGGCTGGCTGCTGATAGGCTGATGCGATCACATGTAGTTGAGGCATGCATTATGGGTCAGCGCGCCTTGTCTGCGCGCCTTCCCAGACATCCCCGCTCCGTCGCCGCACATGTCAGCCGCCATTTTCTGAAAAATTTCGATTCGCGCGTCCGAATTAGGCTATTTTTCGGATATTCGACTCGAATTCCACTTCGGATACTTCGATTCGCTCATCTCTAATGACGATGTGTGATATAATGGTGGTGATCCCAGCGATGGATGATGACGATGTGTGATATAATGGTGGTGATCCCAGCGATGGATGACGATGTGTGATATAATGGTGGTGATCCCAGCGATGGATGATGATGATGTGTGATATAATGGTGGTGATCCCAGCGATGGATGACGATGTGTGATATAATGGTGGTGATCCCAGCGATGGATGATGACGATGTGTGATATAATGGTGGTGATCCCAGCGATGGATGATGATGATGTGTGATATAATGGTGGTGATCCCAGCGATGGATGATGATGTGTGTTATAATGGTGGTGATCCCAGCGATGGATGATGACGATGTGTGATATAATGGCGGTGATCCCAGCGATGGATGATGATGTGTGATATAATGGTGGTGATCCCAGCGATGGATGATGTGTGATATAATGGTGGTGATCCCAGCGATGGATGATGTGTGATATAATGGTGGTGATCCCAGCGATGGATGATGACGATGTGTGATATAATGGTGGTGATCCCAGTGATGGATGATGATGATGTGTGATATAATGGTGGTGATCCCAGCGATGGATGATGTGTGATATAATGGTGGTGATCCCAGCGATGGATGATGACGATGTGTGATATAATGGTGGTGATCCCAGCGATGGATGATGTGTGATATAATGGTGGTGATCCCAGCGATGGATGATGTGTGATATAATGGTGGTGATCCCAGCGATGGATGATGTGTGATATAATGGTGGTGATCCCAGCGATGGATGATGTGTGATATAATGGTGGTGATCCCAGCGATGGATGATGTGTGATATAATGGTGGTGATCCCAGCGATGGATGATGTGTGATATAATGGTGGTGATCCCAGCGATGGATGACGAATTGTGATATAATGGTGGTGATCCCAGCGATGGATGATGATGATGTGTGATATAATGGTGGTGATCCCAGCGATGGATGACGATGTGTGATATAATGGTGGTGATCCCAGTGATGGATGATGACGATGTGTGATATAATGGTGGTGATCCCAGCGATGGATGATGATGATGTGTGATATAATGGTGGTGATCCCAGCGATGGATGATGATGATGTGTGATATAATGGTGGTGATCCCAGCGATGGATGATGATGTGTGTTATAATGGTGGTGATCCCAGCGATGGATGATGACGATGTGTGATATAATGGTGGTGATCCCAGCGATGGATGATGATGATGTGTGATATAATGGTGGTGATCCCAGCGATGGATGATGACGATGTGTGATATAATGGTGGTGATCCCAGCGATGGATGACGATGTGTGATATAATGGTGGTGATCCCAGCGATGGATTATGATGATGTGTGATATAATGGTGGTGATCCCAGCGATGGATGATGATGTGTGTTATAATGGTGGTGATCCCAGCGATGGATGATGACGATGTGTGATATAATGGTGGTGATCCCAGCGATGGATGATGATGTGTGATATAATGGTGGTGATCCCAGCGATGGATGATGATGATGTGTGATATAATGGTGGTGATCCCAGCGATGGATGATGATGATGTGTGATATAATGGTGGTGATCCCAGCAATGGATGATGATGTGTGATATAATGGTGGTGATCCCAGCGATGGATGACGATGTGTGATATAATGGTGGTGATCCCAGCGATGGATGATGACGATGTGTGATATAATGTTGGTGATCCCAGCGATGGATGATGACGATGTGTGATATAATGGTGGTGATCCCAGCGATGGATGATGACAATGTGTGATATAATGGTGGTGATCCCAGCGATGGATGATGATGTGTGATATAATGGTGGTGATCCCAGCGATGGATGATGATGATGTGTGATATAATGGTGGTGATCCCAGCGATGGATGATGATGTGTGATATAATGGTGGTGATCCCAGCGATGGATGATGACGATGTGTGATATAATGGTGGTGATCCCAGCGATGGATGATGATGATGTGTGATATAATGGTGGTGATCCCAGCGATGGATGATGATGTGTGTTATAATGGTGGTGATCCCAGCGATGGATGATGACGATGTGTGATATAATGGCGGTGATCCCAGCGATGGATGATGATGTGTGTTATAATGGTGGTGATCCCAGCGATGGATGATGACGATGTGTGATATAATGGCGGTGATCCCAGCGATGGATGATGATGTGTGTTATAATGGTGGTGATCCCAGCGATGGATGATGACGATGTGTGATATAATGGTGGTGATCCCAGCGATGGATGATGTTGATATAATGGTGGTGATCCCAGCGATGGATGATGTGTGATATAATGGTGGTGATCCCAGCGATGGATGATGACGATGTGTGATATAATGGTGGTGATCCCAGTGATGGATGATGATGATGTGTGATATAATGGTGGTGATCCCAGCGATGGATGATGATGATGTGTGATATAATGGTGGTGATCCCAGCGATGGATGATGTGTGATATAATGGTGGTGATCCCAGCGATGGATGATGACGATGTGTGATATAATGGTGGTGATCCCAGTGATGGATGATGACGAATTGTGATATAATGGTGGTGATCCCAGCGATGGATGATGATGATGTGTGATATAATGGTGGTGATCCCAGCGATGGATGATGATGTGTGTTATAATGGTGGTGATCCCAGCGATGGATGATGACGATGTGTGATATAATGGCGGTGATCCCAGCGATGGATGATGATCAATGGTGGTTGATAATAATAACATAAAATTATATGATCATGGGTGATGATAATGATGGACGATAATTGTGATGATTGTGATGGGTGATATAATAGTGATGGATGATGATAGTGATGGGTGATAATAGTGATGGATGATGATAGTGATGAGTGATAATAGTGATGGATGATGATAGTGATGGGTGATAATAGTGATAGATGATGATAGTGATGGACGATGATAATCACAATAAGTGATAGTAATGATGTTGGATAATAGTGATGGGTGATAGTTGATTATAGCGTGGTAACAATAGGTGATGGGTGACAATGATAATGGGTTAGGAAATTCATGGGTGAGAATAATGCTGCATGATAATGGAGACAGTCAATGACAATGATGGATGATAATAGTGATGGATGATAATAATAGTGACGGAAGATAATAGTGATGGATAATAATAGTGATGGATGATAATAGTGATGGCTAATAATAGTGATGGATGATCACAGTGATGGGTGATGATAGTGATGAGTGATGGTTATGATTGATGATGGTTATGATGGATAATAGTAGTGATGGGTGATGATAGTGATGGATGATAATAGTGATGGGTGATGGTTATGATGGACGATAATAGTGATGGGTGATAATAGTGATGGGTGATGATAGTGATGGGTGATGATAATAGTGACGGAAGATAATAGTGATGGATGATAATAGTGATGGCTAATAATAGTGATGGATGATCACAGTGATGGGTGATGATAGTGATGGGTGATGGTTATGATTGATGATGGTTATGATGGATAATAGTAGTGATGGGTGATGATAGTGATGGATGATAATAGTGATGGGTGATGATAGTGAGGGGTGATGGTTATGATGGACGATAATAGTGATGGGTGATAATAGTGATGGGTGATGATAGTGATGGGTGATGATAGTGATGGATGATGATTATGATGGGTGATAATAGTAATGGTTATGATGGACGATAGTAGTGATGGGTGATAATAGTGATGGATGATGATAGTGATGGGTGATGATTATGATGGGTGATGATAGTGATCGATAATAATAGTGATTGGTGATGGTTATGATGGATGATAATAGTGATGGGTGATGGTTATGATGGATGATAATAGTGATGGGTGATGGTTATGATGGATGATAATAGTGATGGTTATGATGGATGACAATAGTGATGGTTGCTCATAGAAGGTGGGGGCAGCTTTCTATAGATGTTGCATATGACAATAACACAACACTCAGCTCAGCCATAGAGTCACTGGGACCAGGAGCTTGCACTTTAGTGGTTGCACCTCACTATAGTACTGCCCCTAGTGGCAGACACAGGATGGGACGGCTGGTCAAGTCGTACAAATAATCAGCGCGACTTCTCTCTCCATACAAGTCTATACAGCTGCCCCCATCACAGACTATACAGCTGCCCCCATCACAGACTATGCAGCCGCTCAGCTCACCAGGCCCCCTCGGCCATACTGCTGCCAGTCTGAAATGAGCCGGTGCTGTGGGTGTAATGTCCAGGACACATCACGGGGAGTGAATGTTGTCAGATGGTGTCACCAGTCTGCTGCAGGCAGGACAAAGCATTTCCTCAGTCTCCCCTCCCCCACTGATCAGACCGCAACATTTTAACTTTGTAGCAATTAAATCGGTATTAAACCCAAAACCTTTTCTTAGATGTGATGGATGCATCAGTTTCCTTTTTTAGGCCTTCTCTCCTTTATTTTCACTTGATGATCCAGCCAGTGAGCCTGTTGTCAAAAGAACAAGCTGTCCTGCAGATGTATCAGTTACAGAGACGAGGCAAACAATTTAGCACTGACAGCGGTGCTTACAACGATCACCTGTTATTGTTTTATCTAAAACCTTTATCCCAAAAGAAAATAAAAATGTTGCTGCAACTGATTATAACGTGTGAGCTAGAAGCTTTAATTTGCTAGTGTATCTAAATCTGCTAGTACATCTCACACTCCCCTCACCTCAGACTGACAGTGCTGCTGTCCAAAGGTGCCCTCATCCAGAGTGGGGGGGGCACTCTAATACAGGAGGAGTGTTACTGCCCAGATCACCAGGTGAAAACAGAAGGGGAAAAAGCCTAGAAATTAAAACTAATGCAGGCCATAGACGGGTCGAAAACCGGACTTTTTTTATAAAAAAAAACTGAACAAAACGGTTACCACCAATGGTAAAAAAAAAATCGGCCGATTTTTGTCCTGTCTACGGCCGGCATTTACTTCTGTCCCTTGCAGAGAGCTCCGCTATTATATTTGACATTAAAAAGTATTGCAGTTGTAACAATGTATCCATTTGTATCCATTTTGGATACAGATGTTTTTATTCGGATACAAATAGATACAATGTTGCAACCGCAAGACTTTTTCATGTCAAATATACAGTCAGGTCCATAAATATTGGGACATGGACACAATTCTAACATTTTTGGCTCTATACACCACCACAATGGATTTGAAATGAAACGAACAAGATGTGCTTTAACTGCAGACTGTCAGCTTTAATTTGAGGGTATTTACATCCAAATCAGGTGAACGATGTAGGAATTACAACAGTTTGCATATGTGCCTCCCACTTGTTAAGGGACCAAAAGTAATGGGACAATTGGCTTCTCAGCTGTTCCATGGCCAGGTGTATGTTATTCCCTCATTATTCCAATTACAATGAGCAGATAAAAGGTCCAGAGTTCATTTCAAGTGTGCTATTTGCATTTGGAATCTGTTGCTGTCAACTCTCAAGATGAGATCCAAAGAGCTGTCACTATCAGTGAAGCCATCATTAGGCTGAAAAAACAAAACAAACCCATCAGAGAGATAGCAAAAACATTAGGCGTGGCCAAAACAACTGTTTGGAACATTCCTAAAAAGAAGGAACGCACCGGTGAGCTCAGGAACACCAAAAGACCCGGAAGACCACGGAAAACAACTGTGGTGGATGACCGAAGAATTCTTTCCCTGGTGAAGAAAACACCCTTCACAACAGTTGGCCAGATCAAGAACACTCTCCAGGAGGTAGGTGTATGTGTGTCAAAGTCACCAATCAAGAGAAGACTTCACCAGAGTGAATACAGAGGGTTCACCACAAGATGGAAACCATTGGTGAGCCTCAAAAACAGGAAGGCCAGATTACAGTTTGCCAAACGACATGTAAAAAAGCCTTCACAGTTCTGGAACAACATCCTATGGACAGATGAGACCGACATCAACTTGTACCAGAGTGATGGGAAGAGAAGAGTATGGAGAAGGAACTGCTCATGATCCTAAGCATACCACCTCATCTGTGAAGCATGGTGGTGGTAGTGTCATGGCGTGGGCATGTATGGCTGCCAATGGAACTGCTTCTCTTGTATTTATTGATGATGTGACTGCTGACAGAAGCAGCCGGATGAATTGTGAAGTGTTTCGGGAATATTATCGGCTCATATTCAGCCAAATGCTTCACAACTCATTGGACGCTTCACAGTGCAGATGGACAATGACCCAAAGCAGACTGCAAAAGACACCAAAGAGTTTAAGGGAAAGAAGTGGAATGTTATGCAATGGCCAAGTCCATCACCTGACCTGAATCCGATTGAGCATCTCACTTGCTGAAGACAAAACTGAAGGGAAAATGCCCCAAGAACAAGCAGGAACTGAAGACAGTTTCAGTAGAGGCCTGGCAGAGCATCACCAGGGATGAAACCCAGTTTCAGGACGCTGGTGCTCTGCAGCGTCGCGCCGGGCGGCGCATGCGCAGAACACCAGTCCTCACTAGCGGACTAGCGACGGGACCTGGGCGTGCACGGCGGCGGCGTTGTTCGCGCATGCGCACTCGCGATCGCGGACACGTGCCCAGCACCAATGACAGCGCGGGGCGGGCTATTTAAACCTGGAACAGGTATGTCAACTTGCCGTTTGGTCTTACCTGTTCTGTTCCTGATTTGCGTTCCTGTGTTATCCGTTGCCGACCTCTGCTTGTTCCTGATCCTGCTATTCTCCTGATTAACCCCCGGCTTGCCTGACTATTCTTTTGCTTGATCCCTGGTACCGCGCTGCCCGCTACCTGCTGAACCTGGCTTTTGACCCCGACCATTCTCTGCTTGCTCCGCCTGTACCACGCTGCCCGCACGATACCGACCCGGCCTGTCTGACTACGCTTACTTCACCCGACGATCCATCCATCCCGCACGGATCACCTTTAGTAAGTCTGGCTGCCTGTTCCCATCAGACTCCGTTCCTGCACTCCCCTGCCAGTACTCTCTACCACAGCCGGACACACTCAGGGGTCGTGACCTGGTTCCAGTCTGCACCAAGTCCATCCCCACCATCAGGGGCGCTGGTGAATAGCAGGCTGGGACTTAGACCCCGCGCCCTGAGGAAATCCGTGCTGTGGGCTGCTAGAGACACTGCCAGGCGGCACCTAGCACCCAGCGTCTGGTGATGTCTATGCGTTCCACACTTCAGGCTGTAATTGACTGCAAAGGATTTGCAACCAAGCATTAAAAAGTGAAAGTTTGATTTATGATTATTATTCTGTCCCATTACTTTTGGTCCCTTACAAGTGGGAGGCACATATGCAAACTGTTGTAATTCCTACACCGTTCACCTGATTTGGATGTAAATACCCTCAAATTAAAGCTGACAGTCTGCAGTTAAAGCACATCTTGTTCGTTTCATTTCAAATCCATTGTGGTGGTGTATAGAGCCAAAAATGTTAGCATTGTGTCCATGTCCCAATATTTATGGACCTGACTGTAATAGCGGACTGGAATTCTTCTTCTTTTTTTTCTTTTTTTTTTTCTGCTTTTTCTTCTACTTCTTTTTCTTCTTCTTCCAGGTCACGGCTCATGCGCAAATTTTTTTTATCAGTAAAATGGTCGGCCAATTTGCCCATCATTGCCGGGAAAATCAGCCGATTGGCAAAATCAGCCGATTTTTTTCCAACTTCACCGATGAAAAAAATGTGCCAAAACCCCAAAAAACAGCCGACCAATTAACCCACTAACGGTGCAAAAATCGGCCGATTTTCAACCCGTCTATGGCCGGCATAATGCAGCTGCCACATCTAATGATTGATAAGCTGCAATATATTAAATTTTTTCTTTTGGGTTTATTACCGCTTTGAGGCATTTTTGGGCAGTCCGGCAGTTTGTGTCTCGCTCCCCACCCCCCCGGATTCTGCATATGTGTAGCTGTGTGTACCAAAGCCAACAAAGAGGACTAATATGTCCCAAACCTCCGCCATCTGGTGTGTATGTATGAAGTCACTAGGGCCTGAGAGCTGGATACAGATATTCAGGACGTTTGTGCACGGGCCATAATGGTGGCACCAGAGGGGAATGGAGTCACCTGTAGACATGTGCGCTTCGTTTTGTTTCGCATCAAAATGCGTTATTTAGACATTCGGATGTATCTGAATTTCTGAATTACAATAGTAATGAATTTAGACGAATCTGAAATAACAAAACTGAATTACGTCCGAAATTTGAATCGAATTTGAAAACGAAATTGAATTAGAAAACAAGAGTAGAATAGAAAATAAAGGAATGGGATAGAAAAGAATAAACTAGAATACCACAGAACAGAGCAGGATAGAAATAAAAGAATAGAAAAGAAAAGAATAGAGTAATACAGAACAGAAAATGGAGAAAGAGAATAGAGTAAAAGAGAGCAGAGTAGAATAGAAAATAAAAGAATAGAATGGAAAAGAATAAAATAAAATAGAAAATAAAAGAATAGAATAGAAAAGAAAAGGAGTAGAATAGATTACAACAGAATAGAACAGTAAATAAAGGAATAGAATAGAGTAAAAGAGAACAGAAAAGATTAGAAAATAAAAGAATAAAATAAACTAGAAAATAAAAGAACAAAATAGAAAATAAAAGAATAGAATAGAAAATAAAACAATAGAAAATAAAATGAATAGACTAGAGTAAAACAGAATAGATCAGAAAATAAAGAAATAGAATAAAAATAATAGAATGCCGTAAAAGTTAATCGAAAACAAAATTGAATTAGAAAACAAGTGTAGAATAGAAAATAAAGGAATAGAATAGAAAATAATAGACTAGAGTACCACAGAACAGAGTAGAATAGAAAATAAAAGAATATAAAGAATAGAGTAAAACAGAACAGAATAGAATAGAAAATAAAGTAATAGAACAGAAAGGAATATGATAGAGTAAAAGAGAACAGAGTGGAATAGAAAATAAAAGAATAGAATACAAAAGAAAATAAAATAAAAGGAGTAGAACAGAATAGAACAGAAAATAAAGAATAGAGTAGAGTAAAAGAGAGCAGAGTAGAATACAAAATAAAAGAACATAATAAAATAGGAAATAAAAGAACAGAATAGAAAATAAAATAACAGAAAAGAAAAGGAATAGACTAAACGAGAATAGAATATAAAAAATAAAAATAAATAAAAGAAAAAGAATAAAAATAGAAAAGAAAATAAAGGAATAGAATAGAAAAGAATAGAGTACAAGTAAAAAGAGTAGATAAGAAAAGAAAAGAATGGAAAAAAATAGAAAATAAAAGAATATAATAGAAAATAAAATAGACTAGAAAAGAATAGAATAGAGTAAAACAGAACAGAAAATAAAGGAATAGAAAAGAATAGAATAACGTAAAAGAGGACAGAATAGAGCAGAAAATAAAAGAATAGACTAAAATAGAATGGAATAGAAAAGAATAGAATAGAAAATAAGGGAATAAAAAATAAGAGAATAGAAAAGAAAATAATAGAAAAGAAAATCAATAGACTAGAGTAAAAGAGAATAGAACAGAAAATAAAGGAATAGAAAAGACTAAAACAGAGTAAAAGTAAACAGATTAAATTAAAAAATAAAGGAACAGAATAGAAAATAAAATAAAAGAATAAAATAGAATGGAAAATAATGGAATAGAAAATAGAATAACATAAAAGAGGACAGATTAGAATAGAAAAGAATAGAATAGAAAATAAGGGAATAGAAAATAATAGAATAGAGTACCACAGGACAGAGTAGAATAGAATAGAAAATAAAATAACGGAAAAGAAAGGAATAGAAGAGAGTAAAGGAGAACAGAGTAGAATAGAAAATAAAAGAACAGAATAAAATAGAAAATAAAATAATAGAAAAGAAAAGGAATAGAATAGAGTAAAACAGAATAAAACAGAAAATAAAGGAATAGAATAGAAATAATAGAATAGCGTAAAAGTGAACAGAGTAGATTAGAAAATAAAAGAATTTAATAGAATAGAAAATAAAGGAATAGAATAAAATAGGATAAAAACGGTCTTCTGAATTTCGAAGAAGAAATTCAAAATCGAAACAAATTACAAAAATGAACTAAACAAAATGATTTAAATCCCAAAACAAAATGAATTTTCCTCGCTGTGCGCGTGTCTAGTCCTGAGAGGGACTGAAGGTCCACCTTGAAGTAGAACTGTAGACCACCCTTTGTTGTCATTGTGGATGGGGTGTGGGAGGGGTGTGATGTGGGTGGGGTGTGGTGTAGATGGGGTGTGGGAGGGGTGTGGTGTGGATGGGGTGTGGGAGGGGTGTGGTGTGGATGGGGTGTGGTGTGGGAGGGGTGTGGTGTGGATGGGGTGTAAGACGGGTGTGGTGTGGATGGGGTGTGAGACGGGTGTGGTGTGGAAGGCGTGTGGTAGGGGTGTAGATGGGGTGTGGTGTGGGAGGGGTGTGGATGGGGTGTGGTGTGAGAGGGGTGTGGTGTGGAAGGGGTGTGGTAGAGGTGTAGATGGGGTGTGGTGTGGGAGGGGTGTGGTGTGGGTGCCGTGTGGATAGGGTGTGGGAGGGTCAGAACCCGTCACATTTCCTCCGCCCTCTGGGCCCCATTGGGGATCTCAGTCTCTGTTCTGGGAGCTCTCAGCATATCAGCAGCCCAGAGACGCACATGCGCAGCGTTGGACATTGAAGCCCACGCTTTAGCTGCTGCGCATATGTGACACCCTGGTGCCAACAGGTCAAACTGGGGGTGAATGAGAAATTCCTTAGGTGTTATCATTACTGCCTGTGTCTCCGTTCTCCAGTGACAACTGCTCCCCCCTGCACCTATGCTGTTGTCACCCGGACAGGAAGTAAGGCCTAATCTCCCTCGACAACCATACACACTACATGAATATTGATCCATACATGGAGCTGGGCTATAATGTGTTTAGGATTACACCAGACAATGCCCCGTAGTTATAATTGGCTGGTATGCCCACTCAGGAGCTGGGAGTCAGTGTGAGGTCAATCAGTAGCCATGGGAACAGAAATCTCCCCCACTGGCTGTACTGTCCGCGTGTCAATAAAGTTATTGAAGAATGGAAGGGGGCGCGCCCAGCGATCTGACGTCTCGCCGCCGGAGCGTCCCCGCCCTGCGTACTGGGCCTGCAGTGGGGAGGAGGGAGGAGCTGAGTAGGTGACGTTGGTAGCTCCGCCTCCCAGCTGCATTGTGTTTCTCCCCGGGGCTGCGAGGTGCGGGACCGGCGGGAGGCGGAGGGGCCACAACCGGCACGGCGGGCCGCACCCTTCGGGTGAGTCCGGGATGTGATTCCCTTTCTGTTATCACAACAACGGGGAGACAGGGGGATGGGGTCACCGAGCCGGGGCATCACTGGAGTGTCAGCTCTGCGGCCCAGAGAGGGGGGGAGGGGCCTATTTCTTCTTCATATGACCCTGTACAGTGTATGGAATGTCAGCTGTGCGGCCCAGAGAGGGGAGGGGCCTTTTTCTGCTATATATGATTCTGTACAGTGTATGGAGTGTCAGCTGTGTGGCCCAGAGAGGGGGAGGGGCTTTCTCCTCTGTATGTGACCCCTGTACATTGTATAGAGTGTCAGCTCTGTGGTCAAAAAAGGTGCAGGGGCCTGTCTGCTCTATAAATGATCCCTGTACAGTGTATGGAATGTCAGCTCTGCGGTCCAGAGATGGGGAGGGGCCTGTCTGCTTCATATATGACCCTGTACAGTGTATAGAGTGTCAGCTCTGTGGCCTAGAGATGGGGAGGGGCCTGTTTGCTGTGTGTATAACCACTGTACGCTGTATAGAGTGTCAGCTCTGTGGCCCAGGGATGGGGACAGGTCTGTATATTCTGTATATGATCCTGTGCAGTGTATAGAGTGTCAGCTCTGTGGCCCAGGGATGGGGACAGGTCTGTATCTTCTGTATATGATCCTGTGCAGTGTATAGAGTGTCAGCTCTGTGGCCTAGAGAGGGGGAGGGGCATGTCTGCTTCATATATGACCATGTACATTGTATGGAGTGTCAGCTCTGTGGTCAAAAAGGGGGAGTGGCCTGTTTCTTTTATATATGACCCTGTACAGTGTATAGAGTGTCAGCTCTGTGGTCCAGAGAGGGGGAGGGGCCTGTCTGCTGTGTGTATAACCACTGTACAGTGTATAGAGTGTCAGCTCTGTGGCCCAGGGATGGGGACAGGCCTGTATCTTCTATATATGATCTTGTACAATGTATAGAGTGTCAGCTCTTTGGCCTAGAGAGGGGGAGGGGCCTGTCTCCTTTGTATATGACCCCTGTATATTGTATAGAGTGCCAGCTCTGCGGTCAAAAAAGGGGGAGGGGCCTGTCTGCTCTATAAATGACCCGGTACAGTGTATGGAGTGTCAGCTCTGTGATCCACAGAGGGGGAGGGGCCTGTCTGCTCTATAAATGACCCTGTATAGTGTATGGAGTGTCAGCTCTGTGGTCCACAAGGGAAGCAGGGTCTGGCTGCTTCATATATGACCCATGTACAGTGTACAGAGTGTCAGCTCTGTGGTCTAAAGAGGGGCTGGTCTCGTCTGTATATGACCCCTGTACAGCGTATTGAGTGTCAGCTCTGTGGTCAAAAAGGGGGAGGGGCCTGTCTCCTCTGTATATGACCCCTGTACAGTGTATAGAGTGTCATCTGTGTGGTCAAAAAGGGGGGAGGGGCCCGTCTCCTCTGTATATGACCCCTGTACAGCGTATTGAGTGTCAGCTCTGTGGTCAAAGAAGGGGGACGGGCCTGTCTCTGTATCTGACCGTATATAGTCTCAGCTGTGTGGTCAAAAAAGGAGGAGGGGACTGTCTCCTCTGTATATGACCCCTGTACAGCGTATAGAGTGTCAGCTGTGTGGTCAAAAAAGGGAGAGGGGCCTGTCTCCTCTGTATCTAACCATGTATAGAGTGTCAGCTCTGCATCCCAGAAAGGGGGAGGGGCCTGCAGCTTTGTGGCCCAGAGAGGGGAATGAGCTCTGAGATGCAATACAATTCGTTGATTTATTGTGTGTTTCTGAATTTTTTTTTTTTCTCATGCTTTGCCTTGTTGGGGAGATTCTCCCAGACTTCCTGTCCCGGTGACACCACAGGAAGTGAGAGGAAATCTGTGAAGTGAGGAAGATCCCGTCTTCCTCATCTCCATAGAAGATTTCCTCTCTTCTATTCTGGATACATTTCTCAGTAAAATGTTACATTTGTATTGGATTTCTGATATACTTTATTCCATTTGTATCGCTTTCCTTTCTTTCCTGTCCCGGCGTTCAGCAGCCTTGTCCCCGTCCTCAGTATGAGCCGCCTTCCCTCCGTCCTCTCCTGTATAATGTGGTGTGAGGGGGCGGGGCAGTGTCTACCATCCTCTCCGGGTGACACCAAGCGGCCCCCTGCTTGTCCGAGGGGGCCAATCACTGGTCAGTAGATCACGGTCAGTCCTTGACTGTAATGTCAGTTCCCATGAGTCCAGTGATATCTTATTCTAGATCGCCCCCTCCTGTCTCCTGAGGTAGTACAAGTCTCAGCATGTCCTCCCGACAGGGGCGGACTGACCATTTGGAAACTCGGGCACTGCCCGAGGGCCCGGGGTCAGTAGGGGGGCCCATGAGATGCCCCTGGTACCTTTTTCATAGGCTTTTTTGAGTTTGGGCAAGGACATAGGGGCCCCATGATCCCCTATTGCCCGGGGGCCCCATGCGTTGTCAGTCCGCCCCTGCCTCCTGATCTTACCATACACTGTACAATCTGATTGTACAATCTCCTTTAGACCCGCCCTCAATGATGTAGTACTGATTGGATACAAAGCATTCTTTAGGTTTGTCCTCCTACTATTGGAGGAGATTGTACAATCAGATTGTATATATGTGGCAAGCTTCAGACTTTCAGGATCCATTCACGCCTGCACGTTCCAGGAACTCGTGAGAAACGCATTTTACACTTGTGATTGTTAATGGCACCCCAAACGCAGTAAGTAAACACATGTTCTGCGTGAAACGCGCAGCAAACATGGCAAAACGCGTGGTCAAAAAACCGGGCAAACTGGAACGCTGTGCTACAACAAACGGGCACTAGGGCGGCGCACAGGCGTGAATGGGGCCTTGGTCTGTTGACCTGTTTCAGGTCCCAGCATGCACTGCCACTGAGTTGTATGCATGCCGTGGCAGGGCGGGACTTATAGTATGTCAACGCCTGGAGGGCTACAGGACAGCAAGGCATGCTGGGAGTTATGGTTGCTCTATGCCTGAAAAGGGAAAGGTTGTTGTCACCACCTGGAGGGGTCAGGATGGCAGTGCATGCTGGGTGTTAGTTCCTCTATGCCTGGAGGGGTCAGGATGGCAGGGCATGCTGGGAGTTCTAGCTCCTTCATGCCTGGAGTGGTTCAGACTGATGAGGCTTGCTGGGAATTATAGTTCCCCAATACCTAAAGCAAAATGTCTTGTCACTGCAAGGAGGGGTTCAGGATGGTAGTACATGTTGGGAGTTGTAGTTCCTTCATGCCTGGAGGGGTCAGGATGGCAAGGCATGCTGGGTGTTGTAGTTCCTTCATGCCTGGAGGGGTCAGGATGGCAAGGCATGCTGGGAGTTGTATTTCCCTCATGCCTGGAGGGGTCAGGATGGCAGGAATGCTGGGAGTTGTAGTTCCTTCATGCCTGGAGGGGTCAGGATGGCAGGAATGCTGGGAGTTTTAGTTCATGCCTGGAGGGGTCAGGATGGCAGTGCATGCTGGGAGTTGTAGTTCCTTCATGCCTGGAGGGGTCAGGATGGCAGGAATGCTGGGAGTTGTAGTTCATTCATTCCTGGAGGGGTCAGGATGGCAGTGCTTGCTGGGAGTTATAGTTCCTCTGGATCAGATGAGATGCTGAGAGTTATAGTTCCCCCATACCTGAAAGAGCAAAGGTTGTTGTCACCGCCTGGAGGGGTTCAGAATGGCAGTGCATGCTGGGAGGTATAGTTCCCCCATGCCCAGAAGGCTTCTGGATTGCAGGGCATGCTGGGAGTTATAGTTCCCCCGTGCCTGGAAGGCTTCTGCATCTGATGGCATGCTGGGAGTTTTAGCTCCTCCATGCCTGGAAGGCTTCTGGATCGCTGGGCATGCTGGGAGTTATAGTTCCCCCATGCCTGGAAGGCTTCTGGATCAGATGGCATGCTGGGAGTTATAGTTCCCCCATGCCTGGAAGGCTTCTGGATCGCTGGGCATGGTGGGAGTTATAGTTCCCCCATGCCTGGAAGGCTTCTGGATTGCAGGGCATGCTGGGAGTTATAGCTCCCCCATGCCTGGAAGGCATGCTGGGAGTTATAGTTCCTTCAGGGTGATGAGGCATGCTGGGAATGCTGTTCCCTCATACCTTAAAAGAGCAGAGGTTGTCACCGCCTGGAGGGGTTCAGGATTGCAGGGCTTGCTGGCAGTTATAGTTCCCCAATGCCTGATAGCAGGAAGGTCGCTATTTCTTGCTGGCACATGTAGATTCCCGGCATGCACGTCATCCCATTGTGACCCCTATGATTTCTGTCTTTGGTTGTCACCCTTCATCCAGTGGAAGGAGCGGGTGAAGTCGGGTGATGCCGGGTGAAGTCAGGCTTCCTCTGTGTCATGTGCGAGGCTGACAGACTGTATTCTGCACATTTCCAGCCAGGCGGAGGAATCTGAACTTTGTTCCTTTATGTTTCACAACCGACCATATTCAGGGACAGAAGTAAAGTGCAGCGTCAGCAAGTTTTTTTTTTTTTGGATGGAGTGCAGAGGGATTAGACCCCCCTGTCAGTTTTTATTGCTCTCCGCGCCCCCATTAGGGAGAGTCACCCTCTCTATTTGTCCGGTTCACCATTATCATTGGATGTGAAAGGAAAAGAAAATTCCAAATTTTGGTTGTTTCCAGAAAAGGAATAGAGGGGAAATCTTCCAATGGGGACACTAGGTCTGGTGACTACCAAGGATCCCCTCACTTTGGAAGAATTTCCTCTAATTTCCTGTTTTGGATACAGGACAGGAAGTGAAGGGGAATCTCCCCAATGGGACACAGATGGCTGCCTGACGTGTGCTTTCCTGGCCAGGTCTTCGTCATTATGTGTTGTCTGGATACTGTGCATGGGAGGCGCATGTGAAGAATAGCCAGGGACCTTTGTATTGTGTCTGCCTGCGTGCCCAGATCTCCAAACTACGGCCCACAGGCCAAATCTGGCAAGAATTTATCCGGCCCTCAGGTGTAAGATGGGTTCCAATGGTTAATCTCATGGAAAGGGGGACTCTAATGGGGACTCTGATGTAAAAGGGGACTCTTATGGGAATTCTCATGTAAGGGGAACTCCTGAGGGGACTCTAATGGGGACTGTTATGTATGGGAGGACTCTTATGGGAATTCTCATGTAAGGGGAACTCCTGAGGGGACTCTAATGGGGACTGTTATGTATGGGAGGACTCTTATGGGAATTCTCATGTAAGGGGAACTCCTGAGGGGACTCTGATGGGGACTGTTATGTAAAGGGGACTCTTACAGTATCTCCCAGAAGTGAGTCCCCCCCTCACATTTGTGTAAATATTTGATTCTCTCTTTTCATGTGACAACACTGAAGAAATTACACTTTGCTACAATGTGACGTAGTCAGTGTACAGATTGTATAACATGTAAATTTGCTGTCCCCTCAAAATAACTCAACATACCGTCAATAATGTCTAAACCGCTGGCAACAAAAGTGACAAGGTCCAAATTGGGCCCAATTAGCCATTTTCCCTCCCCGGTGTCATGTGACTCATTAGTGTTACAAGGTCTCAGGTGTGAATGGGGAGCGGGTGGGTTACATTTGGTGTTATCGCTCTCACTCTCTCATACTGGTCACTGGAAGTTCAACATGGCACCTCATGGCAAAGAACTCTCTGAGGATCTGAACAAAAGAATTGCTGCTCTACATAAAGATGGCCGAGGCTATAAGGAGATTGCCAAGACCCTGAAACTGAGCTGCAGCACGGTGGGCAAGACCATACAGGTTGGGGGCGGAGGGCTCAGGTTGGTGGGAGGTGTGGGGGGGGCAGAGGGCTCAGGTCGGTGGGAGGTGAGGGGGCGGAGGGCTCAGGTCAGTGGGGGGGAAGGGGGAGGGCTCAGGTGGGGGTGGAAGGCTCAGGTCGGTGGAAGGTGGGGGTGAAGGGCTCAGGTCAGTAGAAGGTGGGGGGGTGGAGGGCTCAGGTCAGTGGCGGAGGGCTCAGGTCAGCAGCCGGGAGCGGAGGGCTCAGGTCGGTGGAAGGTGGGGGGGTGGAGGGCTCAGGTGGGTGGAAAGTGGGGGGCGGAGGGCTCAGGTCGGTGACGGGGGGCGGAGGGCTCAGGTCAGGGGCGGGGTCTCAGGTTGGGGGTGGAGGGCTCAGGTCAGCAGTCGGGGGCGGAGGGCTCAGGTCGTGGGTGGGGTCTCGGGGCAGAGGGCTCAGATCGGGAGCGGAGGAGCACTCAGGGGAGGAGCACTCTCTGCGGGACACGGTTGGAGGTCCCGCATTCTCCAGCACTTGGGGTCCCGTGCTGAGTACACCCTGAACTCTCGGACTCCTCATTCCTCTGGGCTGTATGTTGCTGGACTTCTCGTCGATAATATGGAGGAAATGATCGGAGAGCTCTTGGAGAGGAGTGCCGCCCCGGGGCCCCACAGGCACTTTGCTCCTGGAATTCGCTCTAAGTGCCTCGTACGGTAATCCTGATTTATTTATATAGCTGAGTGTCTCTCACGCCATTTCACAAGCAATTGACCAAAACTCTTCAGTGAAAGTAAATTTGCTCGTTCTCCGGCTGGCATCTGGAGAGAGCGTGGAGAACGTTCTTCAGCACAAGTCCTCTCCGGTCACCTTCAGGTGGACCCTATACCAGAGAGAGCAGACAGCCCCCCCGCCACCAGCACATAGGTGAGTGTAGAAGAGGGCCCGGGGTGGGGGTGTCAGACTTGTACCGGCTCCTTTCCTAGTTACTCATTTCACTGCACACTGTGAGCTTCTCGCAATGTGCATTACAAGCTGCAACAAGCCACCCCCATCCAACATCATCTAGTTCGGGGGTAGACCCTGAGAGCCTCAGGACTACAAGTTCCATTATGCCTCTGCAAGTCATAGCTCTGTCAGTTTTGTAATCTTTGCAATGCCTCATGGGAAATGTAGTTCCCCAACAGCTAGAGAGCCGCAGGTTGCCTACCCCCGATCTAGTTTATTCCTCCCCAGCCTGACTGTCCCTGGCCCGCCCTGCTCATTCATTGCATTTTAATTCATTCAATCGTGTTGGCTCTGCATGGGCGTTACCGAGGGTGGTCTGCATGCAAATTGCAGCCTGTCTGGGAACGCCCACTTCACCAGACTGACCTCCACCCATTTTGATATTTGCATAACTCCTCCCACTGCCTAATCAGCACTGAGAGGAGTACTGAGACACGGGGGCTGTGATGTCTTCAGGAAGCTATGTACAGCCCCCTGCCCAGGGGCGGACTGACCATTTGGAAACTCGGGCACTGCCCGAGGGCCCGGGGTCAGTAGGGGGCCCCACGAGGTGCCCCTGGTACCTTTTTTTCATAGGCTTTTTTGAGCTTGGGCAAGGACACAGGAGCCCCATGATCCCCTATTGCCCGGGGGCCCCATGAGTTGTCAGTCCGCCCCTGCCGACCCCTTCCCACCAAGCTATCATCTGCCTGCATTGCATAGAAAAGCACAGAGACCCAAAAATGACATCACCGGGTCTGAAATAAGGTGTTTGATGATAATGGAAAGGATTTATTTAAAAATGCTATTCGTTGAAAAGAAGGGAGGGGGGGGGGGGGGAGTAGGATAGAAGGCAGAATATAAGCAGTTTAAAGGTCAGCTTAAATGGCAGTTATGCTGATCCGGTAGTTTTTCAGTCGCTGATCTGGAACAATTTTGGACATCAGATTTTACAAGCTGCATACTTTTCTTGGTGGATCTTTCCCCAGTGACAACTCAGACGATACCAGAGACCTGTCAGGATCTCTAAGATTCCTTAAATCTATTAAAATGGTATTAAACCCCAACCCCAAAAATGTGATATGTTACAGCTTACCAGCCATTAGATGTGGTGGCTGCATTCGTTTTCTTTTTTTTCCCTCTGTTTTCACCCGGTGATCTGACCAGTAACATGCCTCCTATATTAGAGCACCCCCTATTCTGGATGAAGGAGCACAGGAAGGCACCTTTGGACAGCAGCACTGTCCTTCCTGGGGGGAGTGTTAGATGTGCTAGCAGATTTAGATACACTAACAAATTGAAGCCAAACTCCAGATCACACTTTAGGCTAGGCTCGCACCTATGCAGTTTGCGTTTCATCCGTTTCTGCGGTGCGTTTTTTGCTGCATTTTTTAATCATTTTGTATTTTTAAAGAAAACCATTTTCTTGTTGCTAGGCAGAGTTCAAACGCAGCAAAAACGCACTACATGCTTTTCTGCAGCATTTCCATGGAAGTCTACAGAACCAAAAACAACTTTTTGCATTCAAAAAAGTCCCCGACCAAAAAACGCAACGGGTGAAAACGCAGAGATAGGAACGTGTCCTGTAGGAAATCATGTTAAATGGACTGTAGTGCTGCAGTACTCGGGTTGTTGGCTCTAATCCCAGCCACGGCACCACCTGCCTGGAGTTTGCATGTTCTCCCTGTGCCTGTGTGGGTTTCCTCCGGGTACTCCGGTTTCCTCCCACTCTCCAAAGACATGCTGGGAGGTTCATTGGCTCCTGTCTAAATTGTCCCTAGTATATGTATGTATGAATGTGAGTTAGGGACCTTAGATTGTACACCCCTTGAGGGCGGGGACTGATGTGAATGTACAATATATATGTAAAGTGTGGCGTAAATTGTTGGCACTATATAAGTACCTGAAATAAATAAATAGTGCGTTTCTGCAGAACGCTGCGGAAAACACCCCGGTGTTAACCTGGCTTTAATCCATTACATACATATAAGGTGCAGCGCTAAAATAACATAAATATAAACATCATATTATAGCATAAAATCAAGTGCAAATATCAGATCACACTGAGATGAAATTGAGTGAATAAAATGTCCCAAGATAACTGAAGGCCCAACGTGGGGATCCAATAGATCCTAATGAGTGCGTGGGGCAGAGTTCCAGTGTACCACATGGTGAATCTGGGGTAAAAAATGCGCACTCACCAGAAGTGCGTCAAAAATACGCATGTGAGATTTATCCTGTTACATCAGGTAGCGGTCATCTACTGCCATGGTAAGGTCAGGGTCATACACCTTCCAATCGCAACTCGGGGTAGGCACTCCAAGATTCTTAAACGTGTCACCATCTGGAGTCCCCTTTTTTGAACGGGTTCTGCAAGTGGAGACTCAGCTTCATAATCTGGCACACCTGGGAGATCAGCTTTTTTATTTTTTCCTTTTGGGATAAATGTTTTCCATAAATAAAACATGATATTGGAAGCACCCCTGTCAGTGATAAATGGTTTATCTCATCCCTGTAGCTGACACGTATGGAAGAGAGCTTGTTCTTTTGAAAAACAGCAGACTTCCTGGCCAGATCACCAGTTAAGAATGGAAGGGGGAAAAAAGACAACTAATGCAGCCATCTCATCTAAGAATTGGGAATCTGCAATGTAGCAAATGTTTGCTTTGCAAAAAAAAAAAAGTGTTTTGTGCTGTGGCCCCATTCCAGAGATTCCTCGCACTTCCTGTCCCAGTGACCTCACAGGAAGTGAGAGGGGATGTTCTCAGCAATAAAAACTGTAAGCATTAGGTAAGGTTAGGATAAGGAACATCATTGATTCATGGATATTTATTTAGTTTTTTTTTTTTAATTTGTTTTTTGACAAATGTTTACCGATTCAGCAGCATTGGTATCCCTGCCAAATACACCACGCTGACCAAATACAGCTTTCCCTGCTGACCGCCCATGTGACCACAGCTACTTCCTCACCAGAAATATGGAAGTCAGCAGTGAGTGTGAAAATTCCCATTGCCTGGCTAACATGCTTCCATACATTCTGAGCGACTGAGAACTCAGGCACAGGCAAGCAACCACAGTTTTGGGGGGGGTGGCGGCGGCGGCCGGCTCCATAGAGATGGTGGGTCAGGTCATGAGGGGCTGTGATGTTACCGTGAACCCGCACCAAAAGTGGTAAGGGCGTCGCTCCACGTTCCTCTGTCTAAATGCGAGGAGGAGTACATCCCGGCTCAATGTATTCATTATAATAAGGAGAGATACTCCAGAACACTGCATGCTGGCAAAACCCAACAAGTACAGAATAAAAGCAGCCTTAGCCCCAGCTCTGACCAGACCACACCTCCAGCGCGTTTCGTCCCACCAACAGGGTTGGTGAGACGAAACGCGTAGGAGGCATGGCCAGGATGGAACTAGGCTGAGGCTGCTTTTACTCTGGTTGTTGGGTCTTGCCAGTATGTGGCGTTTGGGAGTTTCTCTCCTTCCTATATGAGAGGTGATGTCATGTTACACATGGCTTTTCTTGTGTAGCCCCCCCCCCCTGCCCCAGGAACAGACAATGCGAGGCCTGCAGCAGTCATTTCATACCACCACCGGTCTTCCCAGACAGATTCGCCATCTTTGTAGATATCAGAGCAGTATCGCAATTCTTTGCGGACCCATATACACCATTGCGCTGCGGTAATGTGCGCCAATTCATTTTGAATGGTGCCATAAAGCAACGCACCTGTTTTTCAGCGTGCAGCAACAACGCATGGTAGTGCGGTGCATTGTCAAAAATGATTAGCCTTGGTTTTTCTAGACTGTCAGCCTGTTTGTTTCAGCTTTATTGCAACTAAATGGGGTAGCGGTCAGGGGGGTAAAAGCACGGCTCAACCCCAGGGTTTCAGCACTGGTGCGAAGGAGCCCTAAATGGGCTCTTTCAGTTTGTCTGCAATCCTGTGATGGTAGCTGACACCCTGAATCCAGGAAGTGGAAGACCATCCTGGATGATTGTGATGTCCTCTTCCTGGACAGATCCCGGGGGGGGGGGGGGGGCAGACATCATTAGACGACAGGCTGACCGGGATCGGGATTTTCCCATTATTGTGAACAGAGACATCTGTCACTGACTCCACACATGGACTCCGGCTCAGACAGCTCCAGCCTAAATACAAGCACAGGCTCTTGAAGTGTTCATTCTGACCACCAAGTGGTTTTTAAGGGGAACTCCACTCTTGTCAAACATTGACCTGTATCATTCCCCTACAAGTCGTTTAATGTCGCCAAAAAAATGAAGAGCCATTGGTGGTTACCTGACGACAGCTGTGTACAGCCATTCACTTGTATTGGTGGTTGACACCAGAAATTTTACAGTGCCTTGAAAAAGTAAAAGTGAAAAAGAAAGTGAAAAAGTATTCATACCCCTTGAAATTTTCCACATGTTGTCATGTTACAACCAAAAACGTCAATGTATTTTATTGGGATTGGATGTGATAGACCAACACAAAGTGGCACATAATTGTGACGTGGAAGGAAAATGAGAAATGGTTTTCAACATTTTTGTCAAATATCTGAAAAGTATGGCGTGCATTTGTATTCAGCCCCTTTACTTTGATACCCCCTAACTAAAATCTAGTGGAGCCAATTGCCTTCAGAAGTCACCTAATTTAGTAAATAGAGCCCCCCTGTGTGTCATGTGATCTCAGTATAAATACAGCTGTTCTGTGAAGCGCTCAGAGGTTTGTTAGAGAACATTATTGAACAAACGGCATCATAAAGGCCAAGGAACACGCCAGACAGGTCAGGGATAAAGTTGTGGAGAAGTTTATAGCAGAGTTAGGTTATAAAAAAAAAAATCTCCCAAGCTGCAAAAACCTCATGGGGCACTGTTCAATCCATCATCCGAAAATGGTGGGGAACCCCACGCCATTTTTTTTTTTTTGGCGTGGGGCCTTCCTCTCAAATCCATACCAGACCCAAAGGGCTTGGTATGGACGGGAGGGGGGACCCCATGCTGTTTTTTAAAATTATTTCATTTTTAATTGCCGGCAATTCTTTCTTTACATTCAGCTGTCAGTGGGAACCGCGCTGACAGCTGAAACATGTTGCATGCTTTTCACTACTAAAATTCCGCATGACTTGATAAAATCATACTGTGTTTTAGTAGCCTTTTTAGTGGATGCAAATGGGTGTTTTGTGCTTTTAAATGCTATGCGGCATCCTACTGCATACTGGGATACGGAAGGATACTGCTTAGTGAATTGTGCCCTGGATATGGACCTGTCCAAAAATGCTTGCAAACGCTCTTAAACGCGGTTAGCCGCGTTTACACGCATTTGCAAGCGTTTGGCATTTGAAACGCTGATAAAATCTACTCCTGAATGCAAGCTTGTTGTGTTCAAAAAACTGTAAACTCAACTGCCTGTAAATGACGATGTGTACATGGAGACATAGGAGAACATTAGGGGGAGTTCAGGGGCTGCTGGAAAAAAAACGCAGAAAAGCTCCTAAACGTGAGTTTATCAGCTGCAGTGTACATGGAACCCTTAGACGCTCTCCATCCAATCTGACAGAGATGAGTGATTCTGCAAAGAAGAACGGGCAGAAATGTCCTCTCTAGATGTGCAAAGAGACATCCCCAAAAAGACTTGCAGCTGGAATTGCAGAGAAAGGGGGTCCTACAAAGTACTGACTCCGGGGGGCTGAATACAAATGCCCCCACACTTTTCACAGATTTATTGGTCATAAATGTTGGAAACCATTTCTCATTTTCCTTCCACTTCACAATTATGTGCCACTTGTGTTGGTCCATCACATCCAATCCCAATAAATACCTTGTAACCTGACAACATGGGGACATTTCTAGGGACATTTTCAAGGCGCTGTATACCTCAGCACAAAGGAGCTGCTGAGCGTTCATGAGCCTGGGGACTGTCCTTGTGACCACTCTGAGCCGTCATCTCCATCTGGGAAGTACATGGTGACCCCAGGTGATGTCTACACAAAGATGGTGTCATCCTTCTGGAGTGCAAAGTAGATGAATGCATTGTCAGGGGGAGTCCCATGATCTCTATGGAGGGTAATAAATACCTGGAAGGGTGACACTGACACATTACTGGCTGTTCTGCACCTATCATGACATGAGATCTGATGACCCGTCTGTCACTGTGTACCTATAGGGGCTCTGGATGTATCTGCTCCTCCAATGATTGCTCTGAGAGCCTCTTCTGTGGGAGCTCAGGGGGTGTACAGAGTATACAGAGCGGAGACAACATTCCCTCCAGGTGAATCCTATGAATCATATACATTCCAGGAGCAGAATCTACCCCTCCCTGGCCTGGAGATAGTGATCCAGCGACTGCATGGAGGGCTCTGCCGACATCTAC